>NC_083571.1:895000-1060000 GCF_027579695.1 Neoarius graeffei | reverse complement strand
TGTGTTGTTTGAGTGTGTTGTTTGAGTGTGTTGTTTGGGAGTGTGTTGTGTGTGTTGTGTGAGTGTGTTGTTTGAGTGTGTTGTTTGAGTGTGTTGTTTGGGAGTGTGTTGTGTGAGTGTGGTGTGTGTGTTGTGTGTGTGGTGTGTGTGAGTGTGTTGTGTGCGTGTGCTGTGTGTTGTGTGAGTGAGTGTGTTGTGTGTGTGAGTGTGTTGTGTGAGTGAGTGTGTTGTGTGTGTTGTGTGAGTGTGTGTGGTGTGTGTGTTGTGTGAGTGTGTTGTGTGAGTGAGTGTGTTGTGTGTGAGTGAGTGTGTTGTGTGAGTGTGTTGTGTGAGTGAGTGTGTTGTGTGTGTGTTGTGTGAGAGTGTGTTGTGTGTGTGTTGTGTGAGTGTGTTGTGTGAGTGAGTGTGTTGTGTGTGTTGTGCGAGTGTGTTGTGTGTGTGTTGTGTGAGTGTGTTGTGTGCGTGTGCTGTGTGTTGTGTGTGTGAGTGTGTTGTGTGTGGGAGTGTGTTGTGTGAGTGTGTTGTGTGTGTTGTGAGTGAGTGTGTTGTGTGAGTGTGTTGTGTGAGTGTGTTGTGTGAGTGTGTTGTGTGAGTGAGTGTTGTGTGCGTGTGCTGTGTGCGTGAGTGTGTTGTGAGTGTGTTGTGTGTGTTGCGTGAGTGAGTGTGTTGTGTGAGTGTGTTGTGAGTGTTGTGAGTGTGTTGTGTGTGTGTTGAGTGTGTTGTGTGTGTGAGTATGTTGTGTGTGGGAGTGTGTTGTGTGAGTGAGTGTGTTGTGTGTGTGTTGTGTGTGTTGTGTGAGTGTGTTGTGTGTGTTGTGTGAGTGTGTTGTGTGAGTGAGTGTGTTGTGTGTGAGTGAGTGTGTTGTGTGAGTGTGTTGTGTGAGTGAGTGTGTTGTGTGTGTGTTGTGTGTGTTGTGTGAGAGTGTGTTGTGTGTGTGTTGTGTGAGTGTGTTGTGTGAGTGAGTGTGTTGTGTGTGTGTTGTGTGTGTTGTGTGAGTGTGTTGTGTGTGTTGTGTGAGTGAGTTGTGTGTGTTGTGTGTGTGTGTTGTGTGAGTGAGTGTGTTGTGTGTGAGTGAGTGTGTTGTGTGAGTGTGTTGTGTGAGTGAGTGTGTTGTGTGTGTGTTGTGTGTGTTGTGTGAGAGTGTGTTGTGTGTGTGTTGTGTGAGTGTGTTGTGTGAGTGAGTGTGTTGTGTGAGTGTGTTGTGTGTGTGTTGTGTGAGTGAGTGTGTTGTGTGAGTGAGTGTGTTGTGTGAGTGAGTGTGTTGTGTGTGTGTTGTGTGTGTTGTGTGAGTGTGTGTGGTGTGTGTGTTGTGTGTGTGTTGTGTGAGTGTGTTGTGTGTGGGAGGGTGTTGTGTGCGTTGTGTGCTGTGTGTTGAGTGAGTGTGTTGTGTGTGTGTTGTGTGAGTGTGTGTGTTGTGTTGTGTGAGTGTGTTGTGTGAGTGTGTGTGGTGTGTGAGTGTGTTGTGTGTGTGTGTTGTGTGTGTGTGTTGTGTGAGTGAGTGTGTTGTGTGTGTGTGTTGTGTGAGTGAGTGTGTTGTGTGTGTTGTGTGAGTGTGTTGTGTGAGTGTGTGTGGTGTGTGTGTTGTGTGTGTGTTGTGTGAGTGTGTTGTGTGTGTGAGTATGTTGTGTGTGGGAGGGTGTTGTGTGTGTTGTGTGAGTGTGTTGTGTGTGTGTGTGTGTGTGTGTGTGTGTGTTGTGTGAGTGAGTGTGTTGTGTGAGTGTGTGTTGTGTGAGTGTGTTGTGTGTGTTGCGTGAGTGTGTTGTGTGTGTGTGTTGTGTGAGTGTGTTGTGTGTGAGTGAGTGTGTTGTGTGAGTGTGTTGTGTGAGTGAGTGTGTTGTGTGTGTGTTGTGTGTGTTGTGTGAGAGTGTGTTGTGTGTGTGTTGTGTGAGTGTGTTGTGTGTGTGTTGCGTGAGTGTGTGTGTTGTGTGTGTTGTGTGAGTGAGTGTGTGTGTGTGTGTGTTGTGTGAGTGAGTGTGTTGTGTGAGTGAGTGTGTTGTGTGTGTGTGTTGTGTGAGTGAGTGTGTTGTTTGTGTGTGTTGTGTGAGTGAGTGTGTTGTGTGTGTTGTGTGAGTGTGTTGTGTGAGTTGTGAGTGTGTTGAGTATGTTGTGTGAGTGTGTTGTGTGTGAGTGTGTTGACTGTGTTGTGTGAGTGTGTTGTGTGACTGAGTGTGTTGTGTGTGTGTTGTGTGTGTGTGTTGTGTGACTGAGTGTGTTGTGTGTGAGTGTGTTGTGTGAGTGAGTGTGGTGTGTGTGTGTGTGTTGTGTGAGTGTGTTGAGTGTGTTGTGTGAGTGTGTTGTGTGTGTTGTGTGAGTGTGTTGTGTGAGTGTGTTGAGTGTGTTGTGTGAGTGTGTTGTGTGAGTGAGTGTGTTGTGTGAGTGTGTGTGTTGTGTGAGTGTGTTGAGTGTGTTGTGTGAGTGTGTTGTGTGAGTGTGTTGTGTGAGTGAGTGTGTTGTGTGAGTGAGTGTGTTGTGTGAGTGAGTGTGTTGTGTGTGTGTGTTGTGTGAGTGTGTTGTGTGAGTGAGTGTGTTGTGTTGTGTGAGTGTGTTGTGTGAGTGAGTGTGTTGTGTGTGTGTTGTGTGAGTGTGTGTGTTGTGTGAGTGTGTTGTGTGTGTTGCGTGAGTGAGTGTGTTGTGTGTGTGTGTGTGTGTGTGTTGTGTGAGTGAGTGAGTGTGTTGTGTGTGTTGTGTGAGTGAGTTGTGTGTGTGTGTTGTGTGAGTGAGTGTGTGTGTTGTGTGTGTGTTGTGTGAGTGAGTGAGTGTGTTGTGTGTGTGTGTGTTGTGTGTGTGTGTTGTGTGAGTGAGTGTGTTGTGTGAGTGTGTTGTGTGAGTGTGTTGTGTGAGTTGTGTGTGTTGTGTGAGTGAGTTGTGTGTGTGTGTTGTGTGAGTGAGTGTGTGTGTTGTGTGTGTGTGTGTGTGTGTTGTGTGAGTGAGTGAGTGTGTTGTGTGTGTGTGTGTTGTGTGTGTGTGTTGTGTGAGTGAGTGTGTTGTGTGAGTGTGTTGTGTGAGTGAGTGTGTTGTGTGAGTGAGTGTGTTGTGTGAGTGTGTTGTGTGTGTTGTGTGTGTGTGTTGTGTGTGTAAAGCCCCGTCTACAGGATCATACATTTGTCCAAAACATTATGATACAAATGTATGATGATGTTCAAGTTTGTCTGATCATGTTGTGGATTTCTGTCCACACGATCACACAGTCTCTTCCTTGGGGGCTGCCATTTTGTATGTCACATGACAGGCAGTGTAGATCACATGACCCGAATTAACAATCTGATTGGTGGATGACCCAAAATGTTGTAAGATGTTGTGAACATTTGTTGGAAAGTAGAAACACGATTCTAAAAATTTGAACAACATCACAGAACCTCATACAAGTATGACGTTGTTCAAGTTTGTTGGGAAAACCGTCCACACGGTTCTACATTTGTATGACGATGTTGATGGACGACTGCGTGATCGTGTAGACGGGGCTGAACACTCGCCCTCATGTTCCTGCTCAGAATAAGAGTTCATTTATTCCCTCCGCCAAGGAGGTTGTGTTTTCGGTAGCGTTGGTTTGTTTGTTTGTTGGTTTGTCTGTTATCAACATTACGGAAAAAGTGATGAACGGATTGCTCTGAAATTGTTTCCAGAGGTGTGACCGGGCGCAAATAACAATCCACTACATTTTGGCGCTGATCCGGATCACCTTCTGGATCCCGGATTGTTTTAAAGGATTCTCGGCGGAGGTCTGCGCTCTCCGAGTGCTTTTCTAGTTTATAAATGATTCTCAGGAGCGTTTACACAACAACTGTGGTGTTGAAAATCTTTAGAAGAACGCTGCTGTATAAATGGGCGGAGCTTTCCGTATAACGCGAACCTCAGCTGTCTCCAGACCACATGAACACTCGCGTGGGTTTAGAACCTGATCACAGCGTGGAGTTTAAACCGATTCCTTTCAGCTCCACATTTTGTGAAACTCAGTTGAAGACTTCAGATCTGCGTGGTTTCATATTAATGATCTGAAAGAAAGTGACTTAAAAACAAATTAGACGAGCTGTTCAATGAGGCCAAAAGTAATGGCACCCTATTAAAAGGGGAGGAGCTAGTGTGATTCTCTGGGCGCTGCAGTGGCTGAGCTGCATTACTGGAAGATTTAGTTCACGATGCGCTCTCTCACTGTTTAGTCACCATTTTGTCATTTTCATTTTGTTTGTTTGCCTTTTATGGAGTTTTGTGGGTGTGGTTAAATGTAAATCAGCTATTTTGATTACATTTACTGTAATAAAACATTAGTTGTGTTTGAAATCCTGGCAGCGGGAGCAGTGAATCATCTTAACGAAAAGATTGTAATAATATCACAGACTGAAAAAGTGTTAATCTGATGTGCACATTTTGTTTACTCACAAATCATGTGATGGTTTGTTAGCTTCACTACAGACAGCTGTGAGTGTGAACAGTGCTGCAGAAACGAGTGTCTGAGTGATCATCACCGGAGTGTTTCACACTGTCGCTGAGTGCAAAAACAGGACTGTAACATCAACACATGCCTTGTGTGTGTGTGTGTGTGTGTGTGTGTGTGTTATGACTCAGCAGTGTCCTCCCCATCTCCGTGGGCCGTGTCCTCTCTGTACATAAACGTCAGCAGAAACAGAGCCACGTCGTACGAGCACCAATATCCTGTGTGTGACGTCACCGCTGACCAATAGCGGCTCTCCACCAGCCCCTCCCTCAGCTCAAAGTCAATACGCCGATCCAGCTCCACTACACACACACACACACACACACACACGCACACAGATAGAATTTATCAGTCAAGATTTATCTATCTACCCGAGAGTTCAAATACATTCATATAAAACAAGTTATTAATTTTCTGAGTGATCATTTGGTTGTCAATCAAAAACATCTGAAAATAAACTAAATAAATATCCACAATAGCATATGAATAATAATTTTTAATGTTATATTGTACTTTAAATGTAACGCAAAAATGTTAATTTATGATTTTTTTACATTTTTTATGGCTGTGTTTAATTCAAACTGATAATATAAACCTGAATTTCTGTTAATTTACATGTGATGTCTCGCCATTCATTTTATAATTTAAAAAAATCTTACTTTAAATTAAAGCTGTACGGCCTTTCGATTTCATAAAATCGGTGAAATTTAGCTCCGTCTGAAATGTGGTGATTGTGATATCTGTTTATTTCTGTAATATCTCACAAAATATCAGGCCATTCTGTGGCTGGGAAGTTATTTAATTTGAGGGGATTAAAGCAAATAATGTGCATGAAATCGCTCGCTTGGCGCAGTCAAGCAGACAGAGGAAGTCCGTGTGCGCATGCGCAGGTTTACCTTCTTCTTCTTTTGGGTTTTACGGCAGCTGGCATCCACAGTGTTGCATTACTGCCATCTACAGGTTTCCCTTTGAGCGTGCACTGACAGTTCCATCATTCTGTCGCTAAACGAACAGCTGATCACACTGAGGTGCTCGCTGAGCGCCCATATTTATTAGTTTGGTCCTGCGTTTCCTTTCCTTCGTATATAACATAACGTCTTTTCTTCTCGCTTTCCGTTACTGTAGTCGCTCTTTCACGTTTCATTCGCACACTCACGTCGTCCATTTTTCTCTCCTGTTTCAAATTTGTATCCCACAATGCCTTGCGTGAACGGGGAAAGCCCACCACGGGATGCATGATGTAGTATCTTGCATTGGGTCATGGTGAAGCAGGAAAAAATAGCGGAGAATTTAGAGCCACGTGGAGATAAATTCATTAATTGTTCTATTCTAAAAAAAAAAACAACTAATAAAATTGGAAGTCTGTGATTCGAATTCAGTAGCTTTCAGTCACTAAACTAAACAGTCTAGCTTTGGTATTAAACCTTCGAAATAAAATAACTAAACAACTAAATCTCATCTCATCTCATTATCTGTAGCCGCTTTATCCTGTTCTACAGGGTCGCAGGCAAGCTGGATCCTATCCCAGCTGACTACGGGCGAAAGGCGGGGTTCACCCTGGACAAGTCGCCAGGTCATCACAGGGCTGACACATAGACACAGACAACCATTCACACTCACATTCACACCTACGCTCAATTTAGAGTCACCAGTTAACCTAACCTGCATGTCTTTGGACTGTGGGGGAAACCGGAGCACCCGGAGGAAACCCACGCGGACACGGGGAGAACATGCAAACTCCACACAGAAAGGCCCTCGCCGGCCACGGGGCTCGAACCCGGACCTTCTTGCTGTGAGGCGACAGCGCTAACCACTACACCACCGTGCCGCTCCTAAACAACTAAATAATAATCTAAATTTTAGGTGAAGTAAAACAAGTATTCATCTGCTTATAAACCAAACAAAAATGGCATTAAATTTAATTAAAATCACTTTTTAAACATATAACAGCTGTTACAAATGAAAATATAACACTAAAGTCTGACATTAATATTAATATCCATCCATCTTCTACCGCTTATACGGATCCGGGTTGCGGGGGTAGCAGCCTAAGCAGAGCAGCCCAGACTTCCCTCTCCCCGGCCACCTCCACCAGCTCTTCTGGGGGAATACCGAGGGGTTCCCAGGCCAGCCGAGAGATGTAATCTCTCCAGCGTGTCCTGGGTCTGCCCCGGGGTCTCCTCCCAGTGGGGCATGCCCAGAAAACCTCCCTTGGGAGGCGTCTAGGGGGCATCCTAACAAGGTGCCCAAACCACCTCAACTGACTCCTTTCGATGTGGAGGAGCAGCGGTTCTACTCCGAGTCTCTCCCGAATGACCAAGCTTCTCACCCTGTCTCTGAGGGACAGCCCAGCCACCCTGTGGAGAAAACTCATTTCTGCCGCTTGTATCTGCGATCTCATTCTTTCGGTCACTACCCACAGCGCGTGACCATAGGTGAGAGTGGGAATGTAAATGGACCAGTAAATTGAGAGCTTTGCCTTTTGGCTCAGCTCTCTCTTTACCACAACAGGCCGATTTAGCATCCGCATTACTGCTGACGCTGCTCCAATCCTTCTGTTCAAATCCCGCTCCCCCTTACCCTCACTTGTGAACAAAACCCCGAGATACTTAAACTCCTCCATTTTAGGTAGCAACTTCCCCCTGACCTGGAGTAGGCACTCCACCTGTTTCTGGCTGAGCACCATGGCCACGGACTTGGAGGTGCTGATCCTCATCCCAGCCACTTCGCACTCGGCTGCAAACCATCCCAGCGCATGCTGCAAGTCACAGATTGATGCAGCCAACAGGACCACATCATCCACAAAAAGCAGAGACATGATCCTGATGCCACCAAACCAGACACCCTCCGCCCCTTGGCTGCGCCTAGAAATTCTGTCCATAAAAGTTATGAACAGAACCGGTGACAAAGGGCAGCCCTGGTGGAGTCCAACATACACTGGGAACGAGTCCGACTTACTGCTGGCAATGCGAACCAAACTCCTGTTCCGGTCATACAGGGACCAAATGGCCTGCAGTAGTGGGCCCTGAACCCCATACTCCCCCCACAGGACCCCATGAGGGACATGGTCGTAAGCCTTCTCCAGGTCCGCAAAACACATGTAGACCGATTGGGCAAACTCCCATGCACCCTCCAGTACCCTTGCAAGGGTAAAGAGCTGGTCCACTGTTCCACGACCAAGACAAAAACCTCCTGAATCCGAGGTTTGACTATCGACTGGACTCTCCTCTCCAGCACCCCAGCATAGGCTTTCCCAGGGAGGCTGAGAAGTGTGATCCCCCTATAGCTGGAACACACTCTCCGGTCCCCATTTTTAAAAAGGGGGACCACCACCCCAGTCTGCCAATCTAGAGGCACTGTCCTGACCTCCACGCAATGTTGAAGAGGCGTGTCACCCAAGACAGCCCAACAACATCCAGTGCCTTCAGGAACTCAGGACGAATCTCATCCACCCCCGGAGCCCGGCCACCGAGGAGCTTTTTAACCACTTCAGCAACCTCAGCCCCTGTGATGGGTGAGTCCTCCCAAGCACCCTCAGACTTTGCGTCCTCCTCGGACAACAAGAAGGTGGGATTGAGGAGATCCTCAAAGTATTCCTTCCACCATTGGATGATGTCCCCAGTTGAGGTCAACAGCACTCCATCCTCACTGTAAACAGTAGGGACAAAGCACTGTTTTCCTTTCCTGAGCTGCTGGACGGTTTGCCAGAATCTCTTCAAGGCCAACCGAAAGTCACTTTCCATGGCCTCTCCGAACTCCTCCCACACCCGAATTTTTGCTTCAGTGACTGCCAGAGCCGTATTCCACTTGGCCCGTCGGTATCTGTCAGCTGCCTCTGGAGACCCACAGGCTAACCAAGCCCAATAGGACTTCTTCAGCTTGACGGCTCTCCTCACCACAGGTGTCCACCAGCGGGTTCGGGGATTACTGCCACGACAGGCACCAAGAACCTTGCAGCCACAGCTCTGCATGGCCGCCTCAGCAATGGAGGTGCAAAACATGGTCCACTCGGACTCAATGTCCCCATCCTCCCCCGGTATGCAGTTGAAGCTCTGACGGATGTGACAGTTGAAGATCCGATGGATGGGAGCCTCCGCCAGATGTTCCCAGCATACCCTCACTACTCGTTTGGGCCTGCCCGGTCTGTCCGGCCTCCTCCCCCGCCATCTGATCCAGCTCGCCACGAGATAGTGATCAGTTGACAGCTCTGCTCCTCTCTTCACCCGAGTGTCCAAAACATACGGTCGTAGATCAGATGAAACAACTACAAAGTCAATCATCAATCTGCGGCCTAGGGTGTCCTCGTGCCACGTGCACTTATGGACACCCTTATGCTCGAACATGGTGTTTGTTATGGCCAAACCGTGCATGGCACAAAAGTCCAACAACTGAACACCACTCGAGTTCAGATCGGGCAGGCCGTTCCTCCCAGTCACACCCCTCCAGGTCTCACTGTCATTGCCCAAGTGAGCATTGAAGTCCCCCAGTAAAACAATGGAGTCCCCTCGTGGTGCACTGTCTAGCCCCACACTCAAGGACTCCAAGAAGGCCGGGTATGCCAAACTACCATTTGGCACATAAGCGCAAATGATAGTCAGCGACTGTTCCCCAACCCGAAGGTGCAGGGAAACGACCCTCTCATTCACTGGGAAGAACTCCAATATTAGCGTGCCAAACTGGGGGGCTACCAATAGCCCCTCCCCTGCCTGGCACCGCTCACCCTTGGCAACTCCAGCATAGAAGAGAGAACAACCCCTCTCCAGGAAATTGGTTCCAGAGCCCAAGCTATGCGTTGAGATGAGCCCAACTATATCTAGTCGGTACCGCTCAACCTCACACACAAGCTCAGACTCCTTTCCCACCAGAGAGGTGACATTCCATGTCCCAAAAGCCAGTTTTGTCAGCTGGGGATCAGTATGCCAGGGCCTCCGCCTTTGGCTGCCACCCAATCCACAGTGCATCGGACCCTTACGGCACCTCCTGCGGATGGTGGGTCCACAAGAGAGTGGTTCCATGTTGCTCATTCAGGCTGGGCCTGGCCGGGCCCCACAGATATAGGCCCGACCACCAGGCGTTCGCCAACGAACCCCTCCCCCAGGCCTGACTCCAGGGTGGAGCCCCAGTATCCCTGATCCGGGCAAGGGTACTCGGATACCTGTTTTTTCTTTCATAAAGGTCCTTTTTTGAACCGCTCTTCATCTAACCTCTCATCTAGGACCTGTTTGCCTTGGGAGACCCTACCAGGGGCAATTGCCCTGACAACATAGCTCTTAGAATCCCTGAGGCACTCAAACCCCTCCACCACATTAAGGTGGTGATTCAAGGAGGGGATTAATATTAATAAGGGATGTTAATTTTGTGTAACACAGACAGATAAATTAATATAAATATTAAAAAGTATATTTATTCATCAGATCAGTCAGTAATGTAAATGCCCTCTATTACAGTCATACGGTTTTATGAATATTCATGTGATTAATTTGCATATTTATGTGAACGTACAGAGTGTAGAGCTGTCCATGACGGAGGACGTGGACTGGGACATGCCGTTCTCTTGCTCCATCTTCTCCTCCATTTTGTCCTCTGCTTCTGTAGTTGTAACCCCACCCTCCTCACCGATAGCCCCTCCCTCTGTCTCATATGGCCCCACCTCTGAGTTGATTGGCTCCTCTTCAGCGCCACCCACCTGTCCACTCGAACGGGAGAAACGGGAAAACAGGATTCCACCAATACCTTTACCGATGCTTGCCGCTCCTGACACACACACACACACACACACACACACAATGAATATTATGTAAATAATGTAACACAAGTATTATCATATATATATATATATATATATATATATATATATATATATATATATATATATATATGTGTGTGTGTGTGTGTGTGTGTGTATATATATGTGTGTTACCCATGATGCTCGCCCTCCCCAGGTTGGTGATGGACTCTCCCATTCGGCGCTGCTGTGGGGGGGACGTACAGGGACTCGGTGTGTTTTCACCCTCTGACAGAGACACGCCCTCTTTCAAAGGAGTCAGAAACACTGGACGCATGTCATCATACGGGGTGGGGCTGCTGGTGTTGTACCTGTCTCACACACACACACACACACACACACACACACACACACACACACACACACACACACACGTTTTTGTAACAGTTTCAGTTCAGGTCCTGACCTAATAAAGCTGCAAATCTACTCCATTTCCACTTTGCGTATGTGCGTAATCATCTGCTACACGGGCCCGGCGCGATGGGCGGGCCTTTGGGGGCCGGGCCCGCCCATTTAGTCACGTGGGCCGGCCCTGTCATAGGCTAGGGCCAACAGCTTAACACAATATTTAAAATAAATAAATAAATTGCAGGCTACTACAATTAAACGCTTTTTTTTTTAAAAAGGGCATAATATTAAAGAAAAAGTCCTTAATTTAAAATGTGTATACATGACACACTGTTTTCTTAACGTTTCAGCCTGCGCCCATCTCGTCAGCCCTGCGCCGTCATGCACTTGGCGTTTGATTTGCAAACTAAGCACTGGAGGTAAGAAACTGGTTTTGACGTTTCAGTTAACCTACAAAACACATCTGTATTAAAGATTAATGTTGTCATGCTTCACAAAACTAGATTTGAGACATAAAACTTTTAATGCGCATGGTTTCACTTAGAAGGGATTCAGTGACTGCAGTTAGGCTTTGTGCAGGGAGGATGAGTGTGATGTAATCTTCTGTTGCGCACTCTTAATTGTAAATATCAATCTTAATTTGCTGTCAACATTGATCACAATCATCCGTTTGCGCATTCAGTGTTGGGTATTCGGAACGAGTTTACAACATGACTCGTGCGCAAACGGAATACTGCCAATATTCTGTATGAAACGGAATATTCCCTGCAAACGCGCTCGGTGACGGACAATATATAGCAGCGGAACAGGGTGTCTGAAGAGCTCAAAATACACCATTTTAGAGTGTTTTTTTTTTTTATTTCTTCCGGGGGAGCATGCCCCTCGACCCCCCTAGTACAATTGGGTTCGCTGATGCGTGCCCACCCCCAGCCAGTGCAATGCCCGGCTACTAGACCACTTCTGCCGCCGGGTCTGCTGCTACACAAGCAGCATCGTGTTGTCTGTGTATGTGGAGGATTAAAATCTATCTCCACTAGGGGGCAGGGCTGAGCTCAAACATCCCCAACCAGCACTGGAATATCCTCCAGCAGGAACAGCAACCTCCTAAACAAGACGCTGTTGTGCTGTTTATCTTGGAAAAAAAAAAAACAAGCATCAGTGTGGACGATGTGAAAAAGAAGAGTTTCATTTGTTCTGGCATTGATGTGACGTCACATACAGCCGTGTCGCAGCACAGCAGCGCCCCCACCATATACGGCAGTACTGCACCATACGGAACACGTAGTGTTAATTTCAGGAAACATGCAAAAGCACTGAAAATCTGTTTAAAATAAAATAAGCATGTAAAATCAGAGCGTATGGAGTGTACAGTACAGACACGAGTGTGTTTATAACAAAAATGGGAATAAAAATTAGCCTGGCAAGCCAGACTAAATGTGAATATTTAGTCTGGTCTCGGTCGTAGACATTTCCGAAGGGTGTGGGAGGAACAACCCGCTGTCTTTCAAACTGTCTCTGTGCGTATAGGCCAACGCTCTGACCAATCAGCGCAACAGTGACTGTGACGTAGTCAGAGTGACAGAAAGCAGTGGGGGAGACAATTACCACCATAGGGTTTTCACTTAGCCCCATCCTTTTAGCTACGAGCGGAGCCAGCTGGTAGATCAGACTTTTGCCATAGCCGGTCGGCAAAACAGCGAAAACGTCCTTCTTGAAAAGGAATGAGCGGAGAGCCTCTTCCTGCTCATGTTTCAACCAAAACTCCAAGTCTAATTCTTCTAAAACTGATTCCAAAGCGGAGTCAAACGCGCGCTGTTCACTAGCCGTAGCCATCTTTCCTGTTGTGCTTTCTCCAGCGTCGCGCAGCCTTGTCATCACTCCTGCAAAAGCCCGCCCAAAGAATCCAAACAAAAACCTTGCGTTGTGATTGGCGGGCACGATTTGATGCCCGGGGTGTGTTGTTGATATGGTCCGAGGCTAGACCCACTCGTAGGCAAAAATATTTTTGGCCGCTAGGCGGGTGGGTCGAGTTTACTAGGCTAAATAAAAATCACTTACAGGCTCTTTAAATGCTGTTGGCGTTTAATGTGTGAACAATATAAAATAAATCCATTGCTGTAATTACACCATAAATTCTAAAACATTTCTCATTTATTTTTGTTTGTTTTTAAAAATTTAATTCAACTTTAATAAAAAAAAAAAATCACTGGCTTAATTTAGTCTTCAAATGTCAGAAACACACTTTATTACGCATGTTTAATACCCGCCCTTCAGCTCTATTCATTTCCTGTCGTGATTTTTCAGGCTTCAGGTGATTAATTAATCTATTTGCATTGTCTCCACCCACTGGAACAAAAAAACATAAAAAACAAAACATGTTTTGCTCATGTGCAGAAACACTCGTACCTCGAGCGTGTTTAATTACATCAATAACTCGACATGCTCCTGTGAGTTTTGTGAAGAAGTTTGAACCTGAGATTTGGTCGGTTTTATGAAATAGTAACTGTGTGTGTGTGTGTGTGTGTGTATGGTGTCATTACCAGTGTATCTGCACAGGAGTGATGTTACTGTAGTGTTTGAGGATCAGAGGCTCCAGTCTGTACGCCTGCAACACAACAACAATCCCAAATCAATACAATCAACAACCGCAACCTTCGATCACTGGCGTCTGAGTGCTGCTCATAAATGGACACTGAAGTACAGTGTGTGTGTGTGTGTGTGTGTGTGTGTGTGTGTGTGTGTGTGTGTGTGTGTGTGTGCGTGTTTTGGGACACTGATGGTGAATGAGCACCATGTGTTTATGATCAGTACGGTCCCATGCAGTCAGTTTAAAGTTAGTAATATTATGAACTATGATACATTATAAGGCCAAAAGTTTGTGGACACCTGAGCACAACATGTACATACAGTGGTGCTTGAAAGTTTGTGAACCCTTTAGAATTTTCTATATTTCTGCATAAATATGACCTAAAACATCATCAGATTTTCACACAAGTCCTAAAAGTAGATAAAGAGAACCCAGTTAAACAAATGAGACACAAATATTATACTTGGTCATTTATTTATTGAGGAAAATGATCCAATATTACATATCTGTGAGTGGCAAAAGTATGTGAACCTCTTGGATTAGCAGTTAATTTGAAGGTGAAATTAGAGTCAGGTGTTTTCAATCAATGGGACGACAATCAGGTGTGAGTGGGCACCCTGTTTTATTTAAAGAACAGGGATCTATCAAAGTCTGATCTTCACAACACATGTTTGTGGAAGTGTATCATGGCACGAACAAAGGAGATTTCTGAGCACCTCAGAAAAAGCGTTGTTGATGCTCATCAGGCTGGAAAAGGTTACAAAACCATCTCTAAAGAGTTTGGACTCCACCAATCCACAGTCAGACAGATTGTGTACAAATGGAAGAAATGCAAGACCATTGTTACCCTCCCCAGGAGTGGTCCACCAACAAAGATCACTCCAAAAGCAAGGTGTGTAATAGTCGGTGAGGTCACAAAGGACCCCAGGGTAACTTCTAAGCAACTGAAGGCCTCTCTCACATTGGCTAATGTTCATGTTCATGAGTCCACCATCAGGAGAACACTGAACAACAATAGTGTGCATGGCAGGGTTGCAAGGAGAAAGCCACTGCTCTCCAAAAAGAACATTGCTGCTTGTTTGCAGTTTGCTAAAGATCTCATGGACAAGCCAGAAGGCCATTGGAAAAATGTTTTGTGGATGGATGAGACCAAAATAGAACTTTTTGGTTTAAATGAGAAGCGTTATGTTTGGAGAAAGGAAAACACTGCATTCCAGCATAAGAACCTTATCCCATCTGTGAAACATGGTGGTGGTAGTATCATGGTTTGGGCCTGTTTTGCTGCATCTGGGCCAGGACGGCTTGCCATCATTGATGGAACAATGAATTCTGAATTATACCAGCGAATTCTAAAGGAAAATGTCAGGACATCTGTCCATGAACTGAATCTCAAGAGAAGGTGGGTCATGCAGCAAGGCAACGACCCTAAGCACACAAGTCGTTCTACCAAAGAATGGTTAAAGAAGAATAAAGTTAATGTTTTGGAATGGCCAAGTCAAAGTCCTGACCTTAATCCAATGGAAATGTTGTGGAAGGACCTGAAGCGAGCAGTTCATGTGAGGAAACCCACCAACATCCCAGAGTTGAAGCTGTTCTGTACGGAGGAACGGGCTAAAATTCCTCCAAGCCGGTGTGCAGGACTGATCAACAGTTACCGCAAACGTTTAGTTGCAGTTATTGCTGCACAGGGGGGTCACACCAGATACTGAAAGCAAAGGTTCACATACTTTTGCCACTCACAGATAAGAAATATTGGATCATTTTCCTCAATAAATAAATGACCAAGTATAATATTTTTGTCTCATGTGTTTAACTGGGTTCTCTTTATCTACTTTTAGGACTTGTGTGAAAATCTGATGATGTTTTAGGTCATATTTATGCAGAAATATAGAAAATTCTAAAGGGTTCACAATCTTTCAAGCACCACTGTATGCTTACTGAATTCCACATTTATTCCTCTTTCCTGTTATAATGAACTCCACTCTTCTCTTCTCTTCTCTTCTCTTCTCTTCTGGGAAGCTTTCCACTAGATTTCGGGGCGTGGCTGTGGGGATTTGTGTTCATTAGTGAGATCAGACCCTGATGTTGGTGATGGTGTTGAGGTTCCAGTTCATCCCAAAGGTGTTCAGGGCTCTGTGCAGGACACTCGAGTTCTCCACTCCAACCTTCACACACCACGTCTTCATGAAGCTCACTGTGTGCACAGGAGCATCGTCATGCTGGAACAGGTTTGGACTCTGAGTTCCAGTGAAGGGAAACTGTAATGTTCCAGCAAACAGAGACGTTCTACACCACTGTGAGCTTCAGACTTTATGGCAAAAGTTTGGAGAAGAACCACATCAGGGCTGTGACAGCAGGGGTGCACAAACTTTTAGCCATCTAATGTAAAACGTGTGCTGATGGTGGTGAAGGTTTATTATGGTGTCATGTTGTTCTCACCACTGGGTCTGTGGGGTGGAAGATGTTGAAGAGTCGGGTACAGATGGAGCGAGACAGGATGTGGTTCTGAGTTCTGCAGGAACCGGGACGAACCCCACGCAGAGCCAAGAACACGGCCAGAGGAGAACCCATGCAGAAAAAGTTCTCCACCTCAAACAAGGCAAGGCAAGTTTATTTGTATAGCGCATTTCATACACACAGGCAATTCAATGTGCTTCACAAAAAATAAAAGGATAAGCACAGTAACAAAGAATTAAAGTAAAAGTGAAATCATTAAAATCTGAAATTAAAATAAAGTAAAATCATCAAAATTAAAAGAAATTATGTTAAAGGAAATTAATTACACTTTAGGTAAAAATTAATCAAGTGAAAGCATCTGAAAACAGCTTTGTCTTGAGCCTGGATTTAAAACTAACAACAGTAGGAGCATTTTTGATCTCATCTGGAAGTTGGTTCCAAAGCTTAGCAGCATAGCAACTAAAGGCTGCTTCACCACACTTCGTTTTGACAGCTGGTATTACTAGCAAGTTTTTCTCCTGTGATCTTAGAGACCTAGTTGGTGCATATAATTGAAACATATCCAGTAGGTAGCTGGATCCCATCCCATTTAATGTTTTAAATAGAAGAAGTAGTGCTTTAAAGTCAATTCTATAGCTCACTGGGAGCCAGTGCAGAGACCTTAGGATTGGAGTGATATGGACGACCCTTTTTGTTCTTGTAAGAACCCTTGCTGCTGCATTTTGGATTAGTTGAAGCTCTTTGATGGTCTTTTTTGGAAGACCTGTGAAAAGGCTATTGCAGTAATCAACCCTACTGGAGATGAAAGCATGAATAAGTTTTTCTAGATCATGTTTTGACATGAGACCCCTGAGTTTGGAAATGCTTTTTAGGTGATAGAATGCAGACTTTTTTACCACTTTCATATGACTGTTGAAGTTAAGTTTGCTGTCAATAAGGACACCAAGGTTTTTGACAGTATCCTTTGCTTTAAGCCCCTTAGTTTCAAGAACAGTGGCAATCCTAAGCCTTTCCTCCTTTTTGCCAAATATAATTGCTTCAGTTTTATCTGCGTTCAGCTGAAGAAAATTGTGAGACATCCATTTGTTAATTTGGTCAATGCATCTATGAAGAGACTCAAGAGGGGCATAGTCATTAGGTGACATAGCTAAGTAAAGCTGAGTGTCATCTGCATAGCTATGGAAGTTTATTGAGTTATTCTTAATAATTTGTCCAAGTGGGAGCATATAAAGGTTGAATAGTAATGGTCCCAGGATTGAGCCCTGGGGAACCCCACAGTTCAAGGACACGGGTGATGAACTGTGGCCTCCAATGGCCACATAAAAAAATCTTTGTTGTAGGTAAGATTTTAACCAGTTGATTACTATACCAGTAAATCCAACCCAATGCTCCAGTCGATGTAACAGTATGGAATGATCTACCGTGTCAAATGCAGCACTTAAGTCTAAAAGCACCAAGACTGATGTTTTACCAGCATCAGAATTAAGACGTAACACACAAATAACAGAGGCATTCAAATTATCAGTGTATTTGGGCTTCATCCCAAACACTGACGCAGGGTTCTGTATCGCAGCCCGGCGAGAACGCCGATTATAATAATAACAACAACAATCTTCAATCGGCTTAAAATGAGATTATTTACTGTCTGTAATTCCTCAATGGTTCAGTGTGATATTTTTGTTAAACATGTTGAATTACAGCTGAAAGTCGACACTTCAGTCGCATCCTCATGGCTTCAGTTCAAACCCAGTGTGGTGTGCATTACTGAAATTGTGTCGCTGTCCAAATACTTATGGACCTGACTGTAGATATTTGTGCAAAAGCTTATTAGCCTTGGATCATAAATAAAAATCACAAAATCACAATGAAATATATTTAAACTGTATTTATACAAAACTATCAGCGGAGAAGCAGGCGCTGTAGATCAACACTGAACACAGCCCACTGCAGCTGGATCAGAGATCGCAACCCCGACGGTTTTACATCGTTACCTTGAATTTTAACACTGGAGAATTCATCGAGGACTTCAGGCTCTGAAACTGATCCTCCAAATCCCTCAACCTGATCAGATCATGCAGTAATAAACACACTGAGGTACAGAACAGGATCATCATCAGTGGAATAAATCACATCACACTTTTATTACACAAAGGAAAGCGTCTGTAAAGGAAAGGAAGGCAGCAGAAACAGCGATAAAGACTTCAAAATGCATGAAATAATTTAAATCATGTCTATAAAATTCAACATGAGCACTGATTTATTTACACACTGCAATAACGAGCTGTGATTTTTTAATGAGATATTAATGAGCGAGCGTAAAGAGCCCGTGGTGAGGAGACGCCGCGTATCGCTGCTTTAACATCAGTGAGAACAGGGACGGACTGAATCAGACACGCGGCTGCGGGCTACAGCGTTTCACCACAGGGACAACGAACCTCATGCGTGTGAGCTGAAGCTCCTCCATCAGTCTCTGTTCACGGCTGCTGCGCCACAGAGGCTCCGTCTCCATGGCAACCGGCGCTTCCTGATGATGTAAGAGAACGGGGTCCCAGCCAGTGATGATGTCGTAGGTGATGACGCAGCCGAGCGAGTGTGAGACGATAGACACTCTGCCCTTCTCCTCGAACTCGGGGTTACGGGAACAGAAGAGTGTGTAGAGACGATTCAGCTCCGAGGTCAGACCTCGCGTTATCTACAGGGTGCGCACACACACACACACACACACACACACACACACACACACAGAGAGAGAGAGAGAGAGACAGGGTGAGAGTGCACACGTGTGTGTGTGTGTGTGTGTGTGTGTGTGTGTGTGTGTGTGTGTGTGTGTGTGTGTGAGATATCTGACCTCATCCCTGTACAGTGGACTGGTGTAGTACATGATATCCATCGCGCTGCTGTTCAACATGTCCCTCAGTCCTCGCACTTTATCAGGCGTGATGGTGTCCACTGTGTCTACAACAACAACAACAAACAATAACAGGTTAAATTCCTGGGCCCTGTACTACGAACGGAGGTCAACCTACCCAGCAGTAACCCAGGGTTCCCCCGCTAAACCGGGGTTGACAAAACCTGGTTATCTTGTTTGGGGTTAAACGGAACTACGACGCCAGTTATGAAGTTGATTTGTTGAACCTGGTTTAACCTAATCAGGGTTAATGCGCGTTCACGTTAAAGGGGAGGTTATCAGCGCAAATCCCCGCTGTTCACAATGGCACGGTCACCGCACTTCACGGAGGAAGAATGCGCTGTCATAATGCAAAGCTACGAGGAGTTCAAAACAACATTAAGAGCAAAATCTAACACAGCGGCTGCCAATAAGGAGCGGCAAGCATGTTGGCAACGAACTGCCGATCGGGTAAATGCGCAAGTACATTCTCCCTTCTACATGTTCCAGAACAGAAGTATAGGATGAGAGAAGCTTCATGATCAATCACAAGTCACAGAAAATGGTCCTTCGACGTGGCCCCAGTCATATATAGCTTGTTTAATGTCCGAAAAATCCTGAATAAAATTTGGTATGGTAAATTCATGGAGTCGCTACTTAAGCTGATCTGTGCACAGAGTCACATGAATTAGGATGACTGACTGTTCAGTCCCTTTGACTGAGTTGGTGTCGGTCCTGTGAACATTTCAGAGGCAACAGCAGCCAAACGCACCTGGCAACAGGTGAAAATGAAATATAAACATCATTCATAATGGTGTGTGTGTGTGTGTGTGTGTGTGCGCGCGTGCAGGCAAGCATTCATTTGCCTTTTATTTATTCAAGTTTTATCTGTTTGCCTAATAGTTCAAATTGTTTTGTATATAGTTTATAATGTTGTTGTGTGATATTAATGATAATATTGTGGGGAAAACTACTTTGCACGGACGTTCATTTAATTTATTCTATCGTCATTTTGTTTGTTCTATTTTTGTGTATTTTATTTATTTATCTGTTTGTCTAGTTGTATCTATTTTTCTAATAATAATATATTTTTTGCATTAATAGTTTGTTTTTTCCTATTAAAATAATCTTGTTCTTGTTATATAACTTTATCTATTTATCTGACTGTTTAGTTGTATCTATTTTTGTTACAATTTCAATATTTTTAATATAGAAAGTTTGTTTTTTTCTATTAAAATGTTCTTGTGTGATAACTAGTTCTTGTGTTATATTTATTGTAGTTGTATCTATTTTGTATCTCAGACTTAAATGTTTTTGTAAAACAAGTGTTTTTCTATAAAATATTCTTGCGTTCTTGGTAACTACGTTCTTGAGTGTTTTTTTTTTTTTTACAGAAAAGCCGTTCTGCATGGACATTCATTGAAGCCCTCATTGTTTTTTAATGGTTATTTATGAGCGTTTAGGGGTTACAGTAATGTAAGTCTAGGTTGCTTTATATAAAAGGTATGTCCAGAAATATTGATGTCACTGTCTAAGCAGAGGGATCTGGCTTCTTTAGACGCTGTCTTCTTAAAACTGAATAAATATTTAAAAAGAGCCAAATGAGCCAGTCTTTTGAACGGCTCTTTTCAAAGAACGGATCACAAAGATGCGGATCCCATCAAAGCGCCATAAATCCCATCTCTAATCTGCGCTCCGATATCGCACGGGTCATCCAGGTACGCTGGCATTGTCTCTAGAGGAAATGTCGGTGGAGAGGTGGTGTTTAAAAAGGGTGTGGTTAATCGGAAACCTCGGGTTAACCAAGAACATAACCTGAGACGAGCAGGTTTGAGATGCAGCGTAAGTTGCCATGGCAGCATACCTCGGTTTGAACATAGCCAACTTTCGTAGTATGGGTTAATCGGGAAGTTACGCTGCACGTGATCAAGTTACTCTCGAAGTTACCCTGGTAAGCCCGAAAACCCGCTTCGTAGTACAGGGCCCAGGAGTCCTACACCTCCTGGTTAAGCCACACCCCTGGCCACACCCCCTCTGACAGAGCTGCATTATGCTGGGTGATATGACCATATAATATCAATATCATGATCGATTATGTCCCAAACTCATCTCTGAGATATTGTGGTGATTGATATTGATTCATTTTTGTTCTAATCGTTTGTTTAGAAATTTATTTCCACCTTCGCTGAAAACAGACAACTTCATATTAAAGTGCATATTCTCGAACAATTTTGTTTTGTTTTTTTTATATGAAAGTCTGTCCCTTTACACACTCATCCAGAAGGGTAATTTTGCACAAGACCATCTGTCTACAGCAGAAAAAAATAAAATAACAAAACGCGTCTGGAAAAATCCCAAGGGAGTCTGGAGCCAGATTCGTGACGTCACCTGCGGAAGCGCCAGCAGGCTGCGCGAGCTTCGCACGGTTTCAGTGCACAGCCTGTGTAGACCAAGCGCTCCCATTTCTCTCTCACTGTCCGGTCTTTTGGGAAACGATGAGTACTAATCCCATCATGATTGGTGTTGCTACACCCTCCTACGATACATCTGTTAACCATTTTAATAATTACACGATAACGTTGAAGAAATCTGCAGAAAACCACCAGGTCGTTTTCTCATAAACAAACCAGCGCTGACGTAGGATTCAGAGGGAGGCGTCCCGCACGCGACGCCACGAAAATCAATGTTTGCTGGGAAATCCAAACGCCAAGTTTTTCAGAGGCGGAGCAATTCGCCTCAAATGGCTTGATTTCAACTGAATTTTTCTGGTATTGCGCAAAATGTGACAGATATTTGACCAAAGTTTAATATAAAATAGGAGAATTACACTGATCTCGCTCCTGAATTTACCCGTGAGATGCACTTTAAACTTCTGAACTTAATCTTTAAATGTATTTTTTACACATTTTTTAAATTTTACATATTTGTTTTAAAAAACAATACATTTATTTCTGGAGATGTTAATTAAAGCATTAAATACAGCACTAGTTACGTCACATGTCACTGAAATATCTTCCAGAATGGTGATGTGATCTTTCTTTCGTATCGTTTACTCTGACACGCATCTATAATTACATCATCATAAAAACAGCCCTGAGATTTAACTCACACTCTTGAGGTGTTGCTTCCATGGAAACGTCGACACCGCTTAAACACGTCTGCAAGTGCTCGATGTTTGGGATTTGTTAAATGTGTTTATTTGCGAGAGGAGTATAAAGCTCCGCCCTGATATGACCCTGTGCCCTGCGTTTTTCGAGGATGATCCGCTTTAACACACGTCACAGTCGCGTTTCCAACTTCAAATAAAACGTGAACGATTTACGATTAATCATCTCGTCATTAGTGTAATTTCACTGTTACTACAATTCTGAGGGTTTTTTCTTCGTCACATTGTTTTTATTTCAGCGCATCTCATAACATCTATAAAAATAAAAGAAAACCATTCCGCTAAAAAACAAACCGACAGAAAGGAATCGAAGTTGAGCTGAATGTGATCTTCTCCCTCACCTCCATCCAGAGAGAGCTTGGATCTCCACTCCACAGGGAGGAACTCCACGTGCTCCGTCGTTCTGTCTGAAAAATGTTTCTCCGCCATTTTCCTCGCAGCGTCACGCATCCTCAATAAACACACACAAGTTACGATCAAATATCACTCATGAACAGAAAGTTTATCTTCCTCCGTCACTGAAACACAAATCTGATCATTATTAACATTTAAATGACGTTAAAGTGATTCTCAACTCACTGAAGACTTTATTATAACTACAAAAACCGTACTGATATACTACTACTGTACAGCCACACCCACATTTACATATTTACATATTCATTAAACGCAGCAGCGTTTTATCTCAATCATTAACAAGAAGAGAGAGTCATCTATACACCCCCCCCCCCCCCATATACCAACTCTATACCAAGTTTCACGATATTATTTGTCACATTTTTCAAGTTGTGCTGCAGGAAACCAGCCTTCCCTCTTTACACCGCCCTCAGCAGCCCAGGGCATAAACCCACCGCACCTTCAGTCCAGCTGAGCTAAAAATTAACATTTCTCACATTTCTTAGTATCAAAAGCCACATATACATTAATCAACACGTATTCCGACTTTCAAGACCAAACCACTCATAGTTTTCAAGTTCTGCTCTGGAAACTGAACCTCCCCCTCAGAGACTAAGTCTGAAATTGTTTCCATGGAAACATGAAAAATTAAAATTTCTTAGTATGAAAAAGCACATCTACAGCACCTTGTTAACATGTATACCAAGTTTAAATCCATATCATCAATAGTTTTGGATATACGCTCCAGAAACAAACATCGCTCTTAGAAACTAAATCAAAATCTATTTTTTATGTAAAAATTTGAAAATGACTTTTTTTCAAAACTCCAACCCAGTAAAAGGCACCAGTTCACGTGTTGCTTGATATTTATACAAAGTTTCATGACAATGTCTTCAGCAGTTTTAAAGACACGGCCCGGAAATGAAAACGTGCCCGGATGGACAGTCAGACAGACGGAACCTGTTTCAATATAAACTTTGTTTGGGCGGGGCATAAAAAGCAGGAGTGGGTGGGGATTGTTGGTGGGTGGAGCTTACATGCTGGTGTTCCTGATGATCCGCCCCTGGTCCATTTTCTGACCAATCCCGTGCACCACGAACACAATGTGGGTGGCGGCAGGGGGCGTGTCTTCCAGAGCTGCCTCCTCCACATAACCACGATGGAGACGTGTCCCACTGCTGGAGGCTACACAAACACACACACAAACAAAACACACAAAAACAAAACACACACACCAACACACACACACAAACACACAAAAACAAAACACACACAAAAACAAAACACACACACAAACACACAATAACAAAACACACACACACACCAACAAACAAACACACACACACAAACACAAACACACACACAAACACACACACACACACAAACAAACACACACACACAAACACAAACACACACACAAACACACACACACACACAAACAAACACACACCAAAACACAAAAACAAAAACACACACCAACAAACAAACACACACACAAACACACACACACCAACAAATAAACACACACCAACAAACAGACACACACACACACACACACACACACACACCAGGGTTAAGACCAGGGATGAGGATTAGATTTAACAAATAGAGTTTAAGTTTAGGGGAGAAGACGAAAAAGAAGGAGGAGGAAAAAAGGAGAAGTTGGAAGTAGTAGAAGAAGAAGGAGGAGGATTAGGAGGAGAATGAGGAAGAGGAGGAGGAGAATGAGGAAGAGGAGGAGGAGAAGGAGGAAGAGGAGAATGAGGAAGAGGAGAAGGAGAATGAGGAAGAGGAGGAGGAGAATGAGGAAGAGGAGGAGGAGAATGAGGAAGAGGAGGAGGAGAATGAGGAAGAGAAGAATGAGGAAGAGGAGAAGGAGAATGAGGAAGAGAAGAATGAGGAAGAGGAGAAGGAGAATGAGGAAGAGGAGAATGAGGAGGAGGAGGAGGAGGAGGAGGAGGAGGAGGAGGAGAATGTTCCTGACTGACCCTTGGAGAAGCCGAGTTTCTGTGTGACGGTGCGAGCGATTTTGGACGTTGTGGCGTCGCTGTACAGATAAACTTCATCCACACTGTGCCAGTCTACATGACTGCGGCTCAGCTTCACACTGTGCACCACTGACACACACACACACACACACACACAATCAGACACACACACAATCACACACACACACACATCACACACAATCACACACACACACACACACATCACACACACACACACAATCACACACACACACACACACACACACACACAATCAGACACACACACAATCAGACACACACACAATCAGACACACACACACACACACACACACACACACACACAATCAGACATTATTGTTATTATTTTATTATTGTTATTATTTTATTATTGTTATTATTTTATTATTATTATTATTGGTGGTGGTGGTGGTTGGAGTGGTGTTGGTGGTGTGGGTGTGGCCTCACCCTCCTTGCTCTCCGGCCCCGTAGCCACACCCTCTGTTTCGAGGGAATCTTCTATTCGATGTCCCCTAAATTTGGATAAATGCTCCAGCTCTATCAGGTCTCCGTCCTCCTCGTCCAGCGGCAGCCACGTCCCGTCTGTAAACCACTGAGCTCTCATCACCGGGATCCGTTCCTGCTCTGTAACACACACACTTTCAGCTGTGGCCCAAACACCACTGAAGGTTGAAAGAACCACATGAGCCGTTTCACACCAGCGATAAGGAACACGACACTTTAGTCATTTTATTTCAGAGTGTAAAAGTGTTTGAGCAGATTTAAACTGTGTCTGTAGTTTTCACTTTTCACTTAAATTATTAACATAATCACGAGCCTCAAACCTCTGTTCTAAGACACACCCTTGGTATAAGACACACCCCTGATCCAAGACATACACTTGGTGTAAGACATGCCTTTGGCCCAAAACACGCCCCTGCTCCAAGACACAACCCTTGGTGTAAGACACACCCTTGATCCAAGACATGCCCTTGGTGTAAGACATGCATTTGGTCCAAGACACACCCCTGCTCTAAGACACACCCCTGCTCCAGGACACACCCTTAATGTAAGACACACCCCGATCCAAGACACACCCCTGATCCAAGGCACACCCTTGATGTAAGGCACACCCTTGCTCCAAGACACGCCTCTGCTCCAAGACATGTCATTGGTGTAAGACATGCCTTTGGTCCAAGACACGCCCCTGCTCCAAGACACGCCCTTAATGTAAGACACACCCTTGATCCAAGACACGCCCCTGCTCCAAGACACGCCCTTAATGTAAGACACACCCTTGATCCAAGACACGCCCCTGTATTAAACAATGACTATATAAATGGATAAGATACAATAAACTTTGTTGTCCGGAAGGAACTTTCTCTTGGACATGTTCAGTATCTGCTGTTGAAATACAAATAATGTACGCAGTGCGCGGTGTCCTTCGCTCCCAGCTCCGCCTCCTGCAGTAAGGAACAGAGTTGAATGGAGATGTGATCTTTATTTCCCACTCGTCCTTTCAGTGGAATATAAAAACCACACACTGGATAACTTTACCACGACATGTCGAGTGTTATCTGATCTCAGACAGTCAGTAATAAACTGTAATAAACTCTAGCTGGTGGTTTGTCCCCTGGTTCAAGTCGTGACTCCGCCCACTGATGGGGGTCGGTTATGATATCAGTACAGTGAGCTTCAGAAGCCTCCTGAAGGGCAGCTTACAGCAGAACAGGACATGACTTCACTACACACTTGTCCACAGTGTTGGAGTGTGTGCTCATGATACTCGACCCTCACCCATTAACCACGCCCTTTTATTTATCAAATCCAGTCACTCCCATAAAACACATCAGAAGGAACACTGGGTGAGAGATCGAGTCAAGTCAAGTTTATCTGTATCGCGCTTTTAACAATAAACACTGTCGCAAAGCAGCTTTACAGAATTTGAACGACTTTAAACATGAGCTAGTTTTATCCCCAATGATGTGGCGAGGAAAAACTCCCTCAGACGACATGAGGAAGAAACCTGGAGAGGAACCGGACCCAAAGGGGAACCCATCCTCATCTGGGCAACAACAGACAGCATGGCTATAATATTAACAGTTTGAACATGAAGTCAGTGTTGGTGACGTTTTCAGGGTTCAACATTCCTGAGCTGGAACAGAACAGAACTCCTCCCCCCGTTCAGCACGTGAGAATGGGCGGGGTTAGGAATGACACTGCGCTGTCTGTCCACTAGGGGGCAGTGAAACACGCCTGATCTTTGGCGCTCGTACTGAGTGGTGTATCTACTCACGGTTCCAGTAGACCGGGTAACACTCCTTCTCCTTCACGTCCACCTCGTACAGTCCTCCGCGCACACACACCGGCTCCGCGCGCGCACTGGCCTCCGGCTCGGACACGCCCTCGCGCGCGCACAGGCTCCGGTAAGCCAGCTCGATCTTCAGAGAGTCGTGACCCACGAAGGGCTTCCAGTTCCTCTTGTCCTCTCTGTAGAACCAGCGCACTTCCTGCGCCTCGAGCTCCGTCACCTCTCCGGACCGGCTGCGCGTGCTCGGGCGCGTCCTCGCCGCCGGCTCGTCACCGTTCGTGTAGTTGGGGTCCAGATAGTCCGGGTCCGAGTAGGGAGCATCCTCATCCTCATCCTCAGGGAGGCCCAGCAGCATGCCGTGTGTGTCCATCAGGTCCGCGCGCGCATCACTCAGCCCCCAGTCCCGTGAGGAGGTGCGCAAGTGTCCCCCCGGGGCGCCCGGGAACCCGCTCATGGGCGCAGCTTCACCGAGAGAGAGAGAGAGAGAGCTTTAATCATCCCCTCCGGGTCACTGGAACCCTGTCCGTTCCAATTTACCTGTTCGCGTGCACGCGCCTGGAACTCGGGGTGTGTTTCATTCTGCAGCTCTGACGCGCACGCGCGCACACACCCCGACTGCACACATCCGCATTGAGAATGTGTGCGCGCGTCTATTCCACACTCCCCGGTAAGAGCCGCGCGCTCGGAGGCAGGGGTGAGCGGAGTGCCCGGTTTCTCCTGTGCGCCTGAGGACACCTGCTGGTGATTAGTGGAAGTGCAGTGACACTCGGGTGGTGTGGAGAAGGTCATTACAGGTGTCTGTGTCTCCTGAAGTGGCTGAATATATCCGTGTTCACAGAGAGGGATGGAGTTTAAACTCTACTGTGACTCCATGACACGTCTGTGTTTGTCTCACTGTTTTAAATGTTTGTATTTTTATAAAGTGACTAAAAATTCAGGGTGGCACGGTGGTGTAGTGGTTAGCGCTGCCGCCTCACAGCAAGAAGGTCCTGGGTTCGAGCCCCGTGGCCGGCGAGGGCCTTTCTGTGTGGACTTTGCATGTTCTCCCCGTGTCCGCGTGGGTTTCCTCCGGGTGCTCCGGTTTCCCCCACAGTCCAAAGACATGCAGGTTAGGTTAACTGGTGACTCTAAATTGAGCGTAGGTGTGAATGTGAGTGTGAATGGTTGTCTGTGTCTATGTGTCAGCCCTGTGATGACCTGGCGACTTGTCCAGGGTGAACCCCGCCTTTCACCCGTAGTCAGCTGGGATAGGATCCAGCTCGCCTGCGACCCTGTAGAACAGGATAAAGCGACTACAGATAATGAGATGAGATTTTGTAAAGTGTCAGATCAGTGAAGGCATTGCCAATTTCTGGCACATTTCCTGCTTGGCCAGGTGGTGGCACTATAACAGGCAGGCCCATTGGGCGTCAGGTTATCATAATAATCATAATATCTATTGAAGTAAGAAGTGTCCGACCATACAGTCAATGCACTGTGGCTTTCTGACATGTTTCCTGTTTATGTGGCAAGATATTAAAATCATAAGGCCATTTCAACATATTACAAGATATCAAAAATCCCTTTGCAATTTAAGATCAGCGACATCTTGGCATCACGTATAACAAATTTCACATGAATCTCATGAACCGTCTAGAAGGAGCATGTTAAAATTCATCATGTGTCAAAACACACATATTCAAAACCCTGTTCTTTCCTTGGCCAGTTGGTGGCGCTATACCAGACAGGCCCATAACGGCTAAAGAGTATCAGAATCATATTACAAGAAGTTCAACATTCAGCAATATCTTGGCATCATGTTTGCCAAGTTTGACATGAGTATGAAGAACCGTCGAGGAGTACGTTAGAAATGACCATGTGTAATTTCACTCCAAATGGCCTTATGACGTCATCATTCCAAAGTTCTACCCATTCATTTCAATGGGAAATGGAAAAGGGGCGCTATGAAGTCCCTGGGCCACACCCGGGGCCAAAAGTCTGTGGCTGAGTAGCGATGACAAGGACTGATGTGTGTATCAAATTTAATGAGTTTTCGTGCATGGGAAATGCCTCAAATAAGGCCAAACACGGCAGAAAAATAAGATTAATCCTTCGAAAAACAATAGGGTCTCGCACCGACCGGTGCTCAGGCCCTAATAAATAAACCTGACTTTCACATGAGGAAATAACACACCAGGTCACGTGGTCCAGGTGGAAACATAGGGAACTTCCGGTCACTTCCGGACGCTGATTGACCGCTGAGCTCTATATAAAACCTGGAGAACTCATAGTGAAGCCATCTGGCCGCCATCTTACCACTCCTATCTCAGAGTGGGCCGGTCATTTAGGCTAATGGAAGCTACACAGACCTGGACGAGTTATTGACTTAGTTACCGAGAAAAATTACAATAAAAATGGCTGCATGTGCAGCAGTGAACTGTACAAACCGTCAGGTCAAAGGTTGTGGATGGACATTTCACCTGTGGCGACTTGTCCAGGGTGAACCCCGCCTTTCGCCCGTAGTCAGCTGGGATAGGATCCAGCTTGCCTGCGACCCTGTAGAACAGGATAAAGCGGCTACAGATAATGAAATGAGATGAGATGAGATTTTCACCATTTACATAGTACAGTGAGTCAATATTAAGTCAAATCATAACGTTGCCATTGCTGTTTTATGTGTTTTAATGGGACCACAATGGAAATAAGTGCTTGCGCTTTCTTGTGTAATCCTGATTTTAATGTATTTTGTACTTCATTTTACATTATGATCGAATAAAATCAAAATAAAAAAAATTCTTGGGGCAAATTTGATCGAATCCATGGCTTTAAAGACCTGCGGTGGGAGTGGTAAGATGGCGGCCGGATGGCTTCACTCTGCCCTGTCAGCTCCAGGGTTTACACAGCGCTCAGTAGGTTTGACCCACGAGGCCACCGTAGCTGCCGTTAAACCGGAAGTGTGTGTTGTCTGGAGTGTGCAGTGTTGTGACAGTTCCGCAGTGTGTGAGAGAGTGAGTGTTGTATTTCCGGTGTGATGGCGGCGGAGTTGTTAGTGAAGCTGTATGAATATTCTCCACTGTTTTACATCACCGTCATCGCGCTGGGCTTCATCCTCACTGCGGCAGCACTGCTCGGAGGGTCAGAGTGTGTGTGTGTGTGTGTGTGTGTGTGGAGGGGGGTATTAAGTGTGTGTGTACAGTGGTGCTTGAAAGTTTGTGAACCCTTTAGAATTTTCTATATTTCTGCATAAATATGACCTAAAACATCATCAGATTTTCACACAAGTCCTAAAAGTAGATAAAGAGAACCCAGTTAAACAAATGAGACAAAAATATTATACTTGGTCATTTATTTATTGAGGAAAATGATCCAATATTTCTTATCTGTGAGTGGCAAAAGTATGTGAACCTTTGCTTTCAGTATCTGGTGTGACCCCCTTGTGCAGCAATAACTGCAACTAAACGTTTGCGGTAACTGTTGATCAGTCCTGCACACCGGCTTGGAGGAATTTTAGCCCGTTCCTCCGTACAGAACAGCTTCAACTCTGGGATGTTGGTGGGTTTCCTCACATGAACTGCTCGCTTCAGGTCCTTCCACAACATTTCCATTGGATTAAGGTCAGGACTTTGACTTGGCCATTCCAAAACATTAACTTTATTCTTCTTTAACCATTCTTTGGTAGAATGACTTGTGTGCTTAGGGTCGTTGTCTTGCTGCATGACCCACCTTCTCTTGAGATTCAGTTCATGGACAGATGTCCTGACATTTTCCTTTAGAATTCGCTGGTATAATTCAGAATTCATTGTTCCATCAATGATGGCAAGCAGTCCTGGCCCAGATGCAGCAAAACAGGCCCAAACCATGATACTACCACCACCATGTTTCACAGATGGGATAAGGTTCTTATGCTGGAATGCAGTGTTTTCCTTTCTCCAAACATAACGCTTCTCATTTAAACCAAAAAGTTTGTTTACCTGACATGTTTCGACGTACGACTGTCGTCTTCCTCAGAGTGTCACCGGATGTTATTGGTGATGCATCTTTTATCAGCTGATGTTTCCGAAGGCGTGGCCTTCCTGTCTGGATTAACAGGTCGGTCACACCTTCTACTGTCAATCCAGACAGGAAGGCCACACCTTCGGAAACATCAGCTGATAAAAGATGCGTCACCAATAACATCCGGTGACACTCTGAGGAAGATGACAGTCGTACGTCGAAACATGTCAGGTAAACAAACCTAAAAAATTAGATGTCTGATAAAAAAGAAAAAACTAACAAAAGCCTTCTGGCTTGTCCACGTGATCTTTAGCAAACTGCAGATGAGCAGCAATGTTCTTTTTGGAGAGCAGTGGCTTTCTCCTTGCAACCCTGCCATGCACACCATTGTTGTTCAGTGTTCTCCTGATGGTGGACTCATGAACATTAACATTAGCCAATGTGAGAGAGGCCTTCAGTTGCTTAGAAGTTACCCTGGGGTCCTTTGTGACCTCGCCGACTATTACACGCCTTGCTCTTGGAGTGATCTTTGTTGGTGGACCACTCCTGGGGAGGGTAACAATGGTCTTGAATTTCCTCCATTTGTACACAATCTGTCTGACTGTGGATTGGTGGAGTCCAAACTCTTTAGAGATGGTTTTGTAACCTTTTCCAGCCTGATGAGCATCAACAACGCTTTTTCTGAGGTCCTCAGAAATCTCCTTTGTTCGTGCCATGATGCACTTCCACAAACATGTATTGTGAAGATCAGACTTTGATAGATCCCTGTTCTTTAAATAAAACAGGGTGCCCACTCACACCTGATTGTCGTCCCATTGATTGAAAACACCTGACTCTAATTTCACCTTCAAATTAACTGCTAATCCTAGAGGTTCACATACTTTTGCCACTCACAGATATGTAATATTGGATCATTTTCCTCAATAAATAAATGACCAAGTATAATATTTTTGTCTCATTTGTTTAACTGGGTTCTCTTTAGCTACTTTTAGGACTTGTGTGAAAATCTGATGATGTTTTAGATCATATTTATGCAGAAATATAGAAAATTCTAAAGGGTTCACAAACTTTCAAGCACCACTGTAAATATGTGTGTGTGTGTGTAGGTTTGGCTTTGATGTGCCGGTGATTGTGAGAAGTTCAGATGAAGGTGATGCTCTTCCTCCTGCTCCAGAGAAGAAGATGGTTCGGGTTCCCAATCCGTTCTCTCTGGAGATCGACACCAAAACCACATTCGCCTCAGTGACGGGTAAAACACCACCACACCTGTCTGTCTGTCTGTCTGTCTGTGTGTCTCCCTCTCACAGAGAGACCTGTCATGTTAATGTGTGTGTGTGTGTGTGTGTGTGTGTGTTTTCAGATGGTGTGTGTCTGCGGCCGTGTTGTTTAGAGGAGTGTGTGTTGAGTTGTTATTGGGGCTGCAGTGTTGAGGCTCTACAGTTTGCCCTGCAGGAACACCGATACACACGGAGACTGAACACAGCACGCTTATTCCAACAGGCTCTACAGAGGCAATACCTGCACTGCCACGCCTTCACATATCCTACTGCCACGCCCTCACATATCCCACCACCACGCCCTCACATATCCCACCATCATTAACACCGTCATTAACACATCTTCACTTGACCTGATTGTAGTTAACACGCCTCAGCAACACCTTCACGTCTTTACTGTAGTTATCACACCTCCTGCTCTCCTTCCCCGACACTCATTAACACATTTTAAATGTCTGTACTGTAATTAACTCATTAACAGTGAGTATTATAAAGTGTAATTATGATGGTTATTAAGCACTTGTGAGAGTTTATCCTTAACAGTGATGTCAGCACGGTGAAAGGTCAGGGGTCAGAGTGCATCACTCAGCTGCCCCCTGATCTCGGAGTCACAGATTTCGGATTCCTGCCAAGAGATCGCTATCCGCTAGTCGCTGTTCTCACCTTAGCGAACGCGGATGGCAGGGAGGCCTACGACATTGTGAGTAACACACACACACACACACACACACACACACATTCTGTTCACACTGTAAATCATGATCATGGTTGTGAAAGTGGTAATGATGACATCACCCTCATCACCTTCCTCATAATTATCACATTCTCATCTTCACCAAGAGCATTATGGTGATGTTTTCAGTGATGGTTGTAATGGAGGTGATGATGGTTGTAATGGAGGTGATGATGGTTGTAATGGAGGTGATGATGGTTGTAATGGAGGTGATGGTTATGATGATAGTTATGATGATGGTTGTAATGGAGGTGATGGTTATGATGATGGTGGTGATGGTTGTAATGGAGGTGATGGTTATGATGATGGTGATGATGATGGTTGTAATGGAGGTGATGGTTATGATGATGGTGATGATGATGGTTGTAATGGAGGTGATGGTTATGATGATGGTGGTGATGATGGTTGTAATGGAGGTGATGGTTATGATGATAGTTATGATGATGGTTGTAATGGAGGTGATGGTTATGATGGAGGTGATGGTTATGATGATGGTGGTGGTGGTGATGGTTGTAATGGAGGTGATGGTTATGATGATGGTTGTAATGGAGGTGATGGTTATGATGATGATGATGATGGTTGTAATGGAGGTGATGGTTATGATGATGGTGATGGTTGTAATGGAGGTGATGGTTATGATGATGGTGGTGATGATGGTTGTAATGGAGATGATGGTGATGATGATGGTTGTAATGGAGGTGATGGTTATGATGGTGGTGGTGATGATGGTTGTAATGGAGGTGATAGTTATGATGATGGTGGTGATGATGGTTGTAATGGAGGAGATGGTTATGATGATGGTGGTAATGGAGGTGATGGTTATGATGATGGTGATGATGATGGTTGTAATGGAGGTGATGGTTATGATGGTGGTGATGATGGTTGTAATGGAGGTTATGATGATGATGATGGTTGTAATGGAGGTGATGGTTATGATGATGATGGTGATGATGATGGTTGTAATGGAGGTGATAGTTTGGATGATGGTGATGATGATGGTTGTAATGGAGGTGATGGTTATAATGATGGTGGTGATGATGGTTGTAATGGAGGTGATGGTTATGATGATGGTTGTAATGGAGGTGATGGTTATGATGATGGTTGTAATGGAGGTGATGGTTATGATGGTGGTGGTGATGGTTGTAATGGAGGTGATGGTTGTAATGGAGGTGATGGTTATGATGATGGTGGTGATGGTTGTAATGGAGGTGATGGTGATGATGGTTGTAATGGAGGTGATGGTTATGATGGTGGTGATGATGGTTGTAATGGAGGTTATGATGATGATGATGGTTGTAATGGAGGTGATGGTTATGATGATGATGGTGATGATGATGGTTGTAATGGAGGTGATAGTTTGGATGATGGTGATGATGATGGTTGTAATGGAGGTGATGGTTATAATGATGGTGGTGATGATGGTTGTAATGGAGGTGATGGTTATGATGATGGTTGTAATGGAGGTGATGGTTATGATGATGGTTGTAATGGAGGTGATGGTTATGATGGTGGTGGTGATGGTTGTAATGGAGGTGATGGTTGTAATGGAGGTGATGGTTATGATGATGGTGGTGATGGTTGTAATGGAGGTGATGGTGATGATGGTTGTAATGGAGGTGATGGTTATGATGGTGGTGGTGATGGTTGTAATGGAGGTGATGGTGGTGATGGTTGTAATGGAGGTGATGGTTATGATGATGGTGGTGATGATGGTTGTAATGGAGGTGATGGTTATGATGATGGTTGTAATGGAGGTGATGGTTATGATGGTGGTGGTGATGGTTGTAATGGAGGTGATGGTGGTGATGGTTGTAATGGAGGTGATGGTTATGATGATGGTGGTGATGGTTGTAATGGAGGTAATGGTTATGATGATGGTGGTGATATTGATGGTTGTAATGGAGGTGATGGTGATGATGGTTGTAATGGAGGTGATGGTTATGGTGATGGTTGTAATGGAGGTGATGGTTATGATGGTGGTGGTGATGGTTGTAATGGAGGTGATGGTTATGATGATGGTGGTGATATTGATGGTTGTAATGGAGGTGATGGTGATGATGGTTGTAATGGAGGTGATGGTGATGATGGTTGTAATGGAGGTGATGGTTATGATGATGGTTGTAATGGTGGTGATGGTTATGGTGATGGTTGTGATGGAGGTGATGATGGTTATAACGTAGGTGATGATTGCTGTTGCAGGTGGTGAGTGTTACAGTTGTTCATGTTCCTGATGATAAGTACCGCCTTCCTGCGAGGATCCTGTTCCACATCCTGCTGACTGCTGATGGAAACATGTTCGACCTGAAGGTGATCACATGCTGACTGGATTCACTCACTGTTTCCCTCTCAGAGAATAAAATCTGAACATGTCCAACATCGCTCTCTTCCTTCACAGCCACTCTTCATGTCCACTAATGACACAAGCCCCACCCCTACGGAGGAAGAGGCACAGCCCACTGAAAAAGAACTGGAGGAGGAAGAGGCGGGATCAGACGAAGAGGGGGCGTGGACAGGAGTTGTAGGGCGGGACTGTGTGGTGTGTCAGAATGCAGCAGTGAACCGCGTGTTGTTACCATGTCGTCATGCGTGTGTGTGTGACGAGTGTGTGGGGAGATTTCAGCACTGCCCCATGTGCAGAGCCTTCGTCTGCGAGTCTTTCAGCCTGTCTCCGCCCACAACCACGCCCCACTGGCCAGAGGGGCAGGGCTTATAACCCCCCCCCACAGCACTGCTTTTTAATGGTAGTTATTTTCCTGATATTGTCATTGTTTATAAATCATTTCATAAACTCTTTGGTGGAACGAACGGTGCAGTTTAGGAACTTTTCAGATTCACAGGATAAAGTAAAATGAAGTTGCTCTGCACGCACTCCTGCAACGTTTCCATCACACCACATGGGGAAAAACAAAAACTGTGAACTTTGCTGACTGTTCCACTCTGATCCCAGTGCACATCACATTCAAATGTCCATAACGCAGTGTCCTGATTCCAGAAAAGAAAATCTCTGGGCTCCTGAAACATGCAAGTTTGAAAAAAAAAATTCTGAAGGTTTCTGGGCTCCAAAAAATGTCTTTGGTTGCAGAAATGTCCCTCCAAAGTTTGTGAAAAGCGTGCTGGGGTTCTGTTAAAGGTTCCTGTGTCGAAACCTCACCTCAAACTGCGGCTTTGGGTCCAGTGTTAAACGTGCTGCATCACTAAAATTACATTCATACTACAAACACGTCACCGGGACCAGCTCACTGTGGGCGTGTCCCAAACCATACACCCTTTCCACCAGTGCATTATGGGATGTGTAGTAAACTCCCTCCACTGTGTATAAAATGTTAAAACTAGTGCACTCTGCAGCGACCATGATGTGGTTCAGGAGGACAAACTGGAATCTTGTGTATTTAGATGTCATGTTTTATATTCATTAGTCTGAATTTCTGAAGGTCAGAGATGTTTAAATTCATGAGTGTTTAAAAAAAAAAGGTGTAACTCAAACGAGTGTTACTGTAAAGTTATAGAATGAAAGTGAAGTTTGTACTGAAATAAACTGATTTTATTTGTTCATTAATCCTTACGGAGGCGTGTTCTTATTATAAAGTCCCAAACCACAGGTGCTGACCGTAACGCCAGCTGAAATTTACTTTTTTTTTTATTGTGCGTGACATTTTCCTCTGTCTCACAAGAACACGAGCATGCGGCTGAGATGTGATCATTTTGATGTCCTGAGGGTCACTTTTCTCAGTTCGGGGACCCTCCTGAGGTAAACAGTACGGCCATACGCAAACAGGAAACAGCCAAATGTGAGGGAGGAGCTTTAGCTAATTAGTATCACTATGGAACTGCGTCACACCAAGATGGCAACGCCATCAAGAAAACATCGTGACTCTGCGTCGACCTCGCAGAGTTCGGAGTTGCCGGGATGTAATTTGTGGTTGACGTTCACAAATGGATCCATGAAACAAAAGATGAACATTTATATCTTTTCTGTTATTGCTTTAGTGTTCTTATTCATTCTCTGTAAGATCAGAACATTAGGTTTATAACTCCGTACTCACTACTGGGGAGTCGAGCCCATGCCCTCTAAGGCTAAAGGCCCGGTCACACAGCACTCCGCGTCTATATCACGTACAAAAAGATACAAAAATCTGGTGGACGTGGTCGTAAGTGGTAATTTTTGGTCAATTTTGGCTTTGCCGTGCTTTGTACGGGGTATGGCCGTCGGCGGCTGTTTCACTGCCATAGCACTGCCAAATCACGGGTAACCGCGGCTCAGCGTCGTTGGAAGAGCGGCTTGCTGCGCATATAAAAGCAGTAGGATATGTTGAGCCTGTATCAGTTGGTTCTGTTGGTGCTGGAGCATTAAGATGAGGACATCACAGCGTTGAGGGTTCATGTTCACCCCTTGACATCTAGACTGCAAGTGCCGAGGTCTCAGAAAATTACGGTATTTACATGCCGCAAATCAGAAGTGATGCAGAAGTGATTAGACAGTGATCAATCGAATTTAGAACTTGAGACGTCGTTTAACGGGCTTAGACAGTGCTATGTACGCGGAAAAATCCATTTCTCAGTGATAAGCCGCTAAACACACGCTATATCCCGTGATACCAACGCGTAACACCCGTCCGATGACCGTGCTCTGCCCGTGATAGACCGCCAAACTTTCGCGTCTTACCACGTCTCCCCAAGTTTTAATAACGGCCGGGACACTGATTATCACGTTTTTCACCTGTGTTGCACGTCTTTACCACGTGTGCCGGCCGTGGTTGTCCGCGGTCTAAAGTTTTGAGCAGTCCAAAACTTTTTGCCGCGTCCGACGCCGTTCCGATTTTCCCCTGCGTCCTGTCACGTCTGTATATCGACTGTAACACGTCTTAACTTCGACATCAACACGAACAATATCGTCTGCTTCACGGGAGAGCACTTTTTGACGGGTTTTGGCCGTGATAAAGCCGTAAAGCGCTGTGTGACCGGGCCTTAAGATAGCTAAGCGCTAGCTACAATGATTTAGTTATCTGTCTAGAACTAGATAGAACTCGACGCCAACAGCGTCGATGGGTACGCCTCCACCTGGTAGACCACGCCTTATTAAGGTGTGATTTGGGAATGGACCTCACAGTAATCTTGACCTGGTGAAATTACTTGTATCAGCCTTGGAGATATTGTGTTCACAAGGTTTTCGGACAGACATTTGACCTCACAGTGACCTTGACCTTTTGATCTCAAAATCTAATCAGTTCATGTTTGTCCCAAAGCGCACAAACGGTGAAAGTTTGGTGAAATTCCTTTCATTAGCCTTAGAGATATTGCGTTCACAAGGTTTCAGGACAGACGCACGCACGGATCACAAGGTTTCAGGACGGACAACCCGAAAACATAATGCCTCCCGCAACTTACGATGGCGGAGGCATAAAAATGACACGTTCTCGAACCTTGCTTTACCTTACAGTTGCACTCACTCGGCCGGTTTTCCGTTTCTGCTGGAGGGAGAGCCGAGTCCACCACATTCGCCCACAGGTTGCTCGGACACGCCCCATGGTGGTCACGTGATATTGCTGCTTGTTTGCTTCAGCGATCTCCGGAATCATAAAACGGAGGACGCTTCTGATCTCAGCAGAACGTTTACACACAGGACACACAGTGTGCACGCAGCAGTGCAACGTCTCCAAACTCCAACAGAACATTTTACCCAGAATTCAACTTTACAGTCAGAAGCGTTAAGTTTGGATTAATATTAAGGAGCTGTACCTCCTCATGAAGGAATATTTAAATGAGTGATTAATCTCTGTAAAGAAAGAGGACACACTGATTCAGTATGAAAATTTAATGAGACGATAAACAATGTGTAATGATTTATTTGAGATTAAACACAAAGTCAGCGCTGATATCACAACAGTGTGTTCACGACACCGCTGCAGCCTAATAAACACACAACTAGGGCCCTGAAGGCGGCGCACACTCACTGCGGTGGAAGCCTTGTGAAGAGTAGTGATGGTTTTACACACAAACACACAAGGCGTGGCCCGCGTTGAAAACTGAACTCCCTACATTATACTAAATACAAAAAGAATGAAAACGTTTCCTCAGCTCAGTCACTGTGTGTGTGTGTGTGTGTGTGTGTGAGCGAGCTGAGGTTTTACTTTAGACTGGTTTATAATCCAGTTTGGATTCAAGCTTTTTGGAGTCTGCGACTTTCCTCACCGCCTTCATAAAGTCCTCCTGAGTGACAAAATCCCGATCAGCACGAATAGCAAACATCCCTACGGAGGAACACATACACGCATTAACACGCTGTACACACACATCATCAGTTACAGATCAGAGTGAAATGTCTTGGAGGTTTAGTTTACCAGCTTCCGTGCAGACATTACGCAGATCAGCTCCATTAAACCCGTCTGACAGTTTCACAATCGCCTCATAATCTGAACAAAAATAAATTCACATTCATATTTACAATAAAATGTTTATTAAACCACTGATTTTAAAATATATACCCCTTTATCTCCAAGATCCTAGAAAAGGCTGCAGCTCAACAGTTATGATCATACTTGCTTAGGAATAACATTCATGTAAACTTTCAGGATTTAGACCTCATCACAGCAGAGACAGCGCTGGTTAAAGTAGTAAATTACCTACTTACTACTGGCCTCTGAGCAGAGGTGTGTCTCACATGATCTACATCAGCCAATCAGAATGTGTGCTCTATAGTAACAGCTCATTCCCAGGGACTTGTACAGGAAATGGTCTGAGGTTAAAATGAGGGACACTGAAGATTTGATGAGGTTATTTGTTCTTTTATTGAAGGAGAAACAGCAGGTGGTGGTTACCTTCAAGGCAATCAGTGGTTCATGTGTGTGTGCCGTTCAGAAGGGGCGTGTAGATGATCAGAATGATGGATCAGTATGATAAAGTTAAGCCTCATGGCGAGTGTGTATGCTGTAACGTTGTACTGAGTGCAGCCCTGAAGGTGACCACAACAAAACAGACCATTTCCTTCAGGTTTGTGTTTATTTAGAAGGAAAAAAAAAAAAAAAGTCATTTCAAGGTTCGAGTAGTAATATTAACCTGGTGCAGCTGCAGCAGAAGATTAAATGTGTCTTTATTTTCTCTGCTGTGATATGCACCACAGGGATGAGAATGAAAAATATTTAAAAAGTCTGAAAAAAGCCGGGGGTTTGGGGGCCGCAGGCACCCAGCGGGGCCCAGGGGGCGGGGGCTAATGATTTTTGGTTATTTTTTTACCCCCAAACCATTAATTTTATCAACAAAAAGTAGCAATGTATTTGGAAATAAATTCCCCTTCTTGGTGACTCCCAGGTGAAAATGATTAATATGGTACAAGAGACTTGTTTTTAATCAATTCACATTTGATGATTTAAAAAAAAAAAAAATCAATGCACCTTTTAATATAAACGAGCTCTACAGTATTATATTTCTGCATTTTTGCTATTCATGTCTTTGAATGCTCTAATCCTTTACAATGAAGTGCAAACCAGAAAAAAGTTCCGTTATATCATTCTCTTAAGCTTTCTTCTGATGTTATCATGGTAGCAGGAGGTCTTGCATATTAAGCAGGCAGCATTCAACATCACTCATCACTTCCCTTTCAACTGTTGTGTGGACTAACGAGGTTTTATCTGGACAGGATGTTGTGTAATGTAATACAGATACCATACGGGCAATCTGATGGTGAGTTTGAGTTAAAGAACAGGCGTGTACAATGGGCATTACATATTGGAAATTTTTTAAAATCAAAAACTATAAGTTCATCTCGGCCTAAAAAATGTGGGCAGACGCTCCCGCACGGCACACGCCAGCAATTCCCCCCCATGAAACGAGCAATAAGTAGGAGAGTTATACACGCTATCATACCTAAAATTTTATCAGAAATATAGATATGATACTATGATTCTCCCCAACATGCTACATTAGACAAGCTAACCTCATTTATAAGAGACACACACACACACCACGGCATTGATTTGTGCGATATACATTATAAAATAATGAATCATTAAACAGGCAAAATAATTTTGGCCCTGCCTGTGTGTTTGGTGGTGTGTATGTGAAGTTGGATAGTCCTCGCCCCTCTACTCGCGGAGTTTATCGTGTCAGAACACAATAAGCAAAGTGCTTTTCGTGGGACGTCTAGTTTCCGTATGTGATCGCCGAGCTTCGTTGTGACAGTCCGCTTGTCGATCTCGGCATTCAGTGTTCTTTCTAACCAAGCCCATCGAAAACAGTTCTTTATTCCTGCACCTTTATCATTCTTATCTGGGGCTTTTGCCATCGTCGATACGCTAAAACATCCCGCCTGAATACGGGTCTTTCCGATGTTACCAATGCGTATCGTCAAACAGTGTGTACGGTCGGTGAACGGCGATTGCAAGCCACGCGTGGAGAGCATGTGCACTTGTGTTTATACACCGCACGCGATGGGATTTCACGAAAATTCTACCGCAAATAAGTCCAACATTGTCGCAAAAGTGAAGGTTAATTACGACATGTTGAAAGACTCGAGTGTGTTTTAACCCGGAGCCACCAACAATCAACTCATTATAAGGTGAGCACAGATCGTTAACCATACACCCCCGAAAAGTTCTCAACGGATTTACATCGATCTCAAAAACGATCATTTTGGTCTGAAAAAGTCAGAAATCCGCCGATCGGAGGAAAATTCTGATCCCCGGCACCAACCTGTCACAGGGTTATGGGGTTCCCCTCAAAATATCACGACTTTACTCTTGAGATTTGTTTTGAAACAGTGACACTAAAATGCTGTTGTAGTTTATAGCTGCTATAACAGAAGTGAGAACAGGAAGTCACTCGTTTCTCCGACTTTCAGAAGTAAAATGTATGACGTGTCCTATTTTGAGGTATAAGAGGACTAAAACACTTGGGCACATGCTGCTATAGGAAAATAATCAAAGTCCATCACTTATATGCTTTATCGTTTCATTAGCTTGTTTCTCCACTTACAGGAGTGTTAAACTAAATTCTGTGCGAATTAAAATAATAAATTCTCTCTAGTTTTTCCCCCAAGAGTTTGTAAAAATAAATACTTTAATAACCCCTACACAGCAGCACCCCCTGGTGGAGAGTCCTCCGGAAATGAGAAGATTAAACATTGGGAAAAGAATAAACGTGTAAATGAGCTGTGTGTGTGTGTGTGTGTGTGTGTAAAAATCAGTGTGATTCTCACCGATGTCTCCGTGTTTAGTGATGGGACCTGAGTGGATCTTCAGGATGTCCAGACGAGCCTGCTCATTCGGCAACTCGATATCTGAACAACAGGAAGCAAACGGAAAATAGATTCATCTGCGTTTATAAAAGAAATAAACATTGTTTCTGTAATAAACAGTTCAAAACCAGAGATTAAAGGAAACAGTGGGAACCTGTGGAGTGGATTATTACATCACTTCCTCTGTGTGAGGTTCATTATGGAAATTCACACACATACAGTGAGGCATGGTGTGTGTGTGTGTGTGTGTGTGTGTGTGTGTGTGTGTGTGTGTGATATAAAATGTAAAAAATTCTCACGGATCTTCCTGTCGAGTCTGCCGGGCCGGAGCAGAGCCGGGTCCAGTGTGTCAGGACGATTCGTGGCCATGATCATCTTTACACGGTGCAGAGTGTCAAACCCGTCCATCTGATTCAAGAGCTAACACACACACACACACACACACACACTCCATTACACAGGGTGTCTGCAGGCTTGAACAAGTTCAATTTAAGACTTTTAAGACCTTTTTAAGACCATAGCAGGTTAAATTTAAGACTTATGCCACACAAAAAAAAAAAAAAAAAAAAAATTGGGAGAGTCTGAATTACTTTTACAATAACAAAATTTATCATCATTCACCAACGCACTCATTACATCCCGAGGGTGCGCTCTTGCATTAATGAGGAACCAAGTTGCAGTGGAGCCAAAGACGTCCCGCAAATCACTTGAGGATGAGGCGTTCGATTCCGTACGGTTTGCGTGTTGTAACGTTACAGTTTGCACGGAGTTAGCTGATACACCGTCTCGAGATGTGCTTGGAACTGACAACGGTGAACAAAATTGAGTGATGGCATGCGGTTGTTGCAGACTTTTATGGGCAGCCTGGTGCTTCTCCGCTTTCACGTGCGATTCCGGTGCCTTTACACCCAGGATGCTGAGTTTGAGTGTTCTTTTGCACAATGTGCAGTACGCCTCAAACGGATTGTTTGGTACACGTTTTAACCAGTCTACGAAATCACTGCGTTCAAGCCAGCAGTCGTTAAACTTGCATTTGCCCATTTTGCTACAAACCGTGACAATAGGGCTGTGCGATATGGGAAAAAATGAATATCCCGATACATTTTCTCCATTTCACGATATACGATATATATCTCGATATATTTAAATCTCCTCTAAAGGACCCCATGAAATCTAACTTTTACTCTTTACTGTTTTCACTACAATCCCTGCAGATTAAATAACATTCTTGGTTAACTTTACAGGTGGTTTTCAACAACACATTTTACATTTTCATGTCGGTGATTAATCACAATTGAATTGAAATAAGACTATTTTTATTCAACAAAGATGTGGCACAAACTGCAAAAACAATCTTGAAAATTTCAACAAAGGGGCAAAACAATACAGAGCTGCTCAGAGCTCAAACCAATAAAGTGCAGCTCAACACTGAGAGACATTGAGCCTAAATAAGAAAAGTGCTCTTTCATTAAATTATTTAAAAAATAGATCTCCAAGCTCTTAACCTGACTGCTGAGAACCACTGGAACATTCACAATAGAGAGAGAGAGATTGAGGGAGAGAAGAGAGAGATCTGCAAAACATCATTTTCCTCTTTGCACACTTTTGAACTGAATGTTTTCTGGCTCTGCCTCTCAGATGTGTAGAATTCCGGTATTGCCTTCTCTGTAAAATGTCTGCAACCAGGCAACTCATGTTTGGGATCGAGTGTGTTTAGTAATTTTTGGAAGCCTGGTTTTTCCACTATACTAACTGGGATCATGTCTTCAGCAATGAAGTGAGTGATTGCATCCGTTATAGCTCTCCATCTCTGACTCGTTTTCTCATACGGGGGGCTTTGGAGAACGAGGCCGCTGGGGTCATTTGTTTAGCTCGTGGGCAAGTAGTTCGGAGTTTAAGAGACTCTGCATACTGTACCGGGTGAGTTTATGGAACATATTTGTCGTGCTGCTGCCTTTCGTGAGGACAGGTTTTTTTGCACACTTTACAAACTGGCATTTGCTGTTCCACGTCCTCCTCACAATATCCAAAAAAACGCCAGATGACTGACCCCTTACTAGTTCTTTTAGGAACCAATTCGTCCACTTCTATTTTTAATTTGTCGCTGAAATTGACAGAGCTTACACGGTCGCCTACGCAACACCAGCGATTGCACGAACTGAGTCAGCGCTGTAAACCAAAACTAGAAAATCTTCGCAGTGTTGCCAGATACTGCTGATGTTTTCCAGCCCAAAATATGTTCAAAACCCACCAAAACACACTTAAAACCGCCCAATCTGGCAACACAACCGAAACTAGAAAATCTTCCCGGAAGTTCCTTTCAGCACCGAGATGCCAACCAATCCCGGGTGACATCTAGATGCTGAAAGGAACTTCCGGGAAGATTTACCGAGGTCTTAAATTACCCAAATGAGATTTTAGACCAACAGTGCAAAATCTCTCTGTATTTTAGACTTTTTTAGGCCTAAAATTGAAAATGTGTAATTTTAGACTTGTTTAGACTCCGCGGACACCCTGATTACAGCGGCCCCACAGAATTGGTGTTTTTTCCCAGAAGGCAGTGAGACGGTAATAATCACCTCCATCAGGGTTCTCTGGATCTCACGATCTGCTGACGTTCCCTCAGAGAAACGCCGTCCACCTGAAAGCACACACACACTCAGTGATGAGAGTGAGACAGCGGGCTGTGTAGCGTGTAGCGTGAGGTGTGATTGAGGTTACCAATGGCGTCGATCTCGTCCATGAAGATGATGCAGGGCTGATGATCTCGAGCGTAATTAAACATCTCTCTGATCAGCCGAGCGCTTTCACCGATATACTTATCCACGATGGAGCTCGACACCACCTACACACACACACCGCCATATACACTCATACACCGCCTATTATTTATAGTGTGTTACCCATAATGCACTGCACTGTGAGAGTGTGTGTGTGTGTGAGATGATAAAGTTTACCTTGAGGAAGTTGCAGTCCAGCTGACTGGCCACAGCTCTCGCTAACAGGGTTTTCCCAGTGCCTGTGTTTTACACACACACACACACACACGTTACACCAAGTGCACTTGGCACTGGGTGATATCACACTCAATCTTTTAAACACACACACACACACCTGGAGGTCCGTAGAGCAGGCAGCCTTTTGGGGGGATGATGCCCACACGCTGGAACAGCTCAGGGTTCGTCAGAGGCAGCTCAATCACCTACACACACACACACACACACACACTAGGTACTGCATTAGCTGCAAGTCAGTGTAATGTTTAGTGTTCTATCTAAATATGTACAGTTTACCCACAATGCACTGCAGCCTCTAATGTCGTCTCTACAGTGAACTGGGACACAATACAATTTACTGAATGTTATGTAAATTAGCTGAAGCTACAGTGCATCTGATTGGCTGTAATAGTCAGAGAGGGTGTCTCCTGTATGTTTACTACCGTATTTTCCGGACTATACGTCGCTCCGGAGTTTAAGTCGCATCAGCCAAAAAATGCATTATGAAGACGAAAAAAACATATATACGTCGCACCGGACTATAAGTCGCACTTTTTTGAAGGGTTATTCTATCCATAGAATCTGTGATTGTATCTGATAAGCGGTGCGTGGTTACTGTGCGACTGCATTGTTTATTTAATAAACGAACAGCTGAGCAGTGATAACGCGCCCTTTGCCCTGTAAGTAGCCTCGTCTGATTATTTTAAATATCTACTACTATCTTTAATACTATCACTATCGTTATTACTAATAGCCCATATTATTATTATAACTAATATTAGTAGCCTATTACTGATGCATTAATCAGTTTGCTTTTAGAATATTTTTACCGTTAGGGCTTATTATCGCCCCATGGCTCTTTCATTTTTGTTATTAAAGCTGTAGTCATCATCGAGGAGAGTCATTCTTCATTTTTGTCAAATTTTATTTCATTAAATCAGAGGTCAAGTAGGCTACAGGTATATCATCTCCAAAGACAGGTACGGTAGTAAAAACAACCGTCTAGTGAAAAAAAACCAACAACAACCGCTTTTAAATCCCCTACTTAAATCCTTAAAATGAGTCATTTAACTCATGCCTTGTGTGATCTAATCTCCAATGGTGAAATAAGTACAGTCTGTTATTTTAGAAGATAAATGTAATATATAATTTAAGATATAGACTAATAAAAATTAATATTTTATAATATAATATCACGACATATTACTGTCTGTAACTGTGTCACTAAAGCGTTTTCTAAGATCATAATGTCTGATATTATCATTATTATTATTTTACACACACAATAAGCGCATGTGCGTAAAGTTATAGTAAACCATCCCCCGCCTTTTTTTTTTTTTTTGAGTCGCCGGACCCACCCACCTCCTGCGTTCCGGGACCTCCCACTTCACAAATTAAGCACTGCCTAAAATCACTACATAACTTATTTAAATAACTATAGGCCTATCATTAATAATAAAACACAGGTCAATCAAGTTTATCAAGCTGATGATTTCCCTCCAAATCAGCAAATCCATTGAATTCCTCATCCTCGGTGTCGCTTCTGAACAACTCTGCCTCCAGCGGCAGATGAAGCGCCGTTTCCTCTTCTTCTGCGTGGCTGTCGTCAGACTCAGCATCAGCTCCAGTTATTCCGCGGTGAAAAAAACAAAACAAAAACATATATATGTCGCACCGGAGTATAAGTCGCATGGCCAGCCGAACCATGAAAAAAGTGCGACTTATAGTCCGAAAAATACGGTACTCAACACTGACTTAAACACTGGACAGGGAGTATGCATGTGTGTGAGTTCCCACCTCTCGGAGCTCTCTGATCTGTTCTGATAATCCTCCAATCTCAGAGTAAGACACACTTCCTGGGTCCTCATGAGACATGTTATACACCAACGGGTCCACTTCACGGGGCAAATACCTGACACACACACACACACACACACACACACACACACACACACACACACACGGTGTTACAGCAGTGAGTGAAGCTGGCCTTACCTCACGTTTCAAGATACCACTAGGGGCAGTGTGTGTGTGTGTGTGTGTGTGTACACCTCATGATGGTGAGGGTGGTCATGTCCAGTGCCACTCGGGTCCCAGGCTTCAGCTTCGTCTTGTCCAGCTAAAAAAATAAAATAAATCAGCAACATCAGAACACACACAAGAACACACACACACAGGAAGTGACATCACACAGCAGGGGTGTTTACCTGTCTCCTGCAGCCCACCACGTAGCGTGGACCATTCGTGGCTTTAACAATAACTGAAACACACACAGTTGTCAGTGGAGTGTGTACACACAAGCCGTAATGATGAGAACAGTCCAAACACACACTTACACTTTTCCTCCGTCAGCTGCTTCAACACCTCGCCCACAATCTACACACACACACACACACACACACACACACAGGTTAAATAAACAAACACCTTTTAATCATGTTTTTAAAATCACTCATGAACTAAACACACCACTACACTACACTGTATTACATGTCAATAAGCAGCTGAACTGGGTGCTGTGCATAAATATTGGCACTCAACATTATTCTTTTAAACTCATCAACTCCAACAGAGTGATTAAAGGTGCGGTCCGCGATCCTGACTGTAATGACCAGCCCTCAGACTGCAGGGGAACTGCACACTACACCTACAGGACACAAACTAGCACATTATAACCTCATTATAATCTCACACACTCTGTAGAATATCACTTTTCTCGCGTTGTTTATACCGCACTCACAGTTCTGCTACAGTGATAATCACCGCCCTGGAGGCGGGCCAAAGCAAATGAATTCACCTGCTGAACTCCCGTTTGGACGGCTTGAGCCGATTCGCAATTTTCAGCCAAGGACCTGTGTGATCGTTTCTTGGCCACAATTCAAATGTGACCTGAGCAATGCGTTTCAGACACTGCACAGTGATCGTATCTCTGATGGGCTTCATTATTTTTCAAGATGTTTTCCTCTGAATACACAAAGTGAACCGTTTCATCCTTCTCATCGGAAACCTTCCAGCACCAACCACCCTTCACTACACGATGCCCATAAACTTCAGCTTTGCCATTTGTTGCTCAGTTGAGAACCATGCTTGTGTGCTGTAGGTCAGTCACAACTGAACGCACGCTTCCGAGACCTTCTGTCTCGTGGACACGGACACCCCACCCCACCCCACCCCACTTGGGGAACTTGGCTGCCACATGCTGTTTGATGAAACAACCGTCGTCTGTATTCATTACAACTTTCCCAAGATATTTAAACTCGCTCACGTTCTCAAAGGTTTGACCGGTTGTACCAAACAAAGTCGGCTCCTTCACAAGCACCTGATCGCTGAATATCTGGGGTTTGGTCTTCTTGAAAGATATCATCAGTCCAGAACACTTGCAGGTCTCACTGATTATATTCAAAACTTCTTTGGCCTCATACAACGATTTAGAGCACAGAACATCGTCGTCCGCGTACAGGATCCCTGCGTACACTCGCACTCAGCGGTGCTGGGTGGGAATGGAAACAAAACAGTACAGCTGAAATCTTTACCCATCCCTTGGTGATCCAGTAACATTAATGATTACATTGCTGGTGTAAACGATGATGTGGTCAGAGTGTGACGGAACATTTTTCCTCAAGTACCTTCTCCGTCTCCAGTCAATCAGACCTGCAGGCGAATTCAGAGATGTGATGGAGTTCTACTGGTGCTGTGTTACTCAGTAACTCACTAATGTCTCGGTTTGGGCTTTTCGCTGCAATGGACTCACCGTTGTGCGAATTATACGTCATATCCGGTGTCACATGGTTCACACGCCGTAACATCCCATTAATAAATACAGTCAGGTAGGAAGGAAAAGTGTTGTGTTTTTAGGAAAGACTGACTAGGATTTTGTTTAACGTGCTCCGTGTTGTTTTTACCTGATACATTAGCAGATTTCGTGTGTGTAAGGAGCTTTAGAAATGTACAGCTCCATCATCTCTGAATACACAGCGCTCGCACTGCAGTAAATTATGTAAATCTAGGAACCACAACATGAAAACTTCCTGAAGGTTATATCCATCAACACTTACTCACACTGCTCCTCTAAATCTAGTGTTTTAACCCAGACAGCGCTGCTGCTGCGGTGTGTTGTTCCTCTGTTTGCTCACCTGTCCCACACTCTGCAGCGCTTTGAGGTCATTCTCAGATTTCTCGTACTGCTTGGTGAGTTCCTTCAGCTGCTCCCTCACTGCAACACCACAGAGGGCAGCAAAACAGGACAGCAAAGAACTTTAGGTCAGTTTAGTTTATTTCATCTCTCTCTCTCTCTCTCCATGTGTGTAATAGTGTATGGTGTGTGTAATAGTGTATGGTGTGTGTAATAGTGTATGGTGTGTGTAATAGTGTATGGTGTGTGTAATAGTGTATGGTGTGTGTGTGTAATAGTGAATGTTGTGTGTAATAGTGTGTGTGTGTATGGTATGGTGTAGTGGATGGTGTGTGGTGTGTGTGTAATAGTGTGTGTGTGTGTAGTTGATGGTGTGTGTGTGTGGTGTGTGTGTGTGTATGGTGTGTGTGTAATAGTGTGTGTGTGTGTGTAATAGTGTGTGTGTGTGTAGTTGATGGTGTGTGGATGGTGTGTGTGTGTGTGTGTATGGTGTAGTTGATGGTGTGGTGTGTAATAGTGTGTGTGTGTGTGTGTATGGTGTAGTGTATGGTGTGTGTAAGGGTGTGTGTAAGTGTGTGTGTGTGTGTGTGTATGGTGTAGTGTATGGTGTGTGTAAGTGTGTGTGTATGGTGTAGTGTATGGTGTGTGTAAGTGTGTGTGTGTGTATGGTGTGTGTGTGTGTGTAGTGTATGGTGTGTGTAAGGGTGTGTGTAAGTGTGTGTGTGTGTGTATGGTGTAGTGTATGGTGTGTGTAAGTGTGTGTGTGTGTGTGTGTGTGTATGGTGTAGTGTATGGTGTGTGTGTGTGTGTGTGTATGGTGTAGTGTATGGTGTGTGTAAGTGTGTGTGTGTGTGTGTGTGTGTATGGTGTAGTGTATGGTGTGTGTGTGTGTGTGTGTATGGTGTAGTGTATGGTGTGTGTAAGTGTGTGTGTATGGTGTAGTGTATGGTGTGTGTAAGTGTGTGTGTGTGTGTATGGTGTGTGTGTAGTGTATGGTGTGTGTAAGGGTGTGTGTGTGTGTGTATGGTGTAGTGTATGGTGTGTGTAAGTGTGTGTGTGTGTGTGTGTATGGTGTAGTGTATGGTGTGTGTGTGTGTGTGTGTGTATGGTGTAGTGTATGGTGTGTGTAAGTGTGTGTGTATGGTGTAGTGTATGGTGTGTGTAAGTGTGTGTGTGTATGGTGTGTGTGTGTGTGTAGTGTATGGTGTGTGTAAGGGTGTGTGTAAGTGTGTGTGTGTGTGTGTGTATGGTGTAGTGTATGGTGTGTGTATGGTGTGTGTGTGTGTGTATGGTGTAGTGTATGGTGTGTGTGTGTGTATGGTGTAGTTGATGGTGTGTGTGTAGTGTATGGTGTGTGTAAGGGTGTGTGTAAGTGTGTGTGTGTGTGTGTGTGTGTGTATGGTGTAGTGTATGGTGTGTGTATGGTGTGTGTGTGTGTGTGTGTATGGTGTAGTTGATGGTGTGTGTGTAGTGTATGGTGTGTGTAAGGGTGTGTGTAAGTGTGTGTGTGTATGGTGTAGTGTATGGTGTGTGTATGGTGTGTGTGTGTGTGTATGGTGTAGTGTATGGTGTGTGTGTGTGTGTGTGTGTGTGTGTGTATGGTGTAGTGTATGGTAAGTGTGTGTGTGTGTGTGTGTGTGTGTGTATGGTGTAGTGTATGGTGTGTGTGTGTGTGTGTGTGTGTGTGTATGGTGTAGTGTATGGTGTGTGTGTGTGTGTGTGTAGTGTATGGTGTGTGTGTGTGTATGGTGTAGTGTATGGTGTAGTTGATGGTGTGTGTGTAGTGTATGGTGTGTGTGTGTGTGTGTATGGTGTAGTGTAAGGGTGTGTGTAAGGGTGTGTGTAAGTGTGTGTATGGTGTAGTGTATCGTGTGTGTGTGTGTGTGTGTGTGTGTAGTGTATGGTGGATGATGACACAGCGCGCTGCACTGCGCCGCACACTGATCCCCCGGTATCCCGCCGAACCCCCGCTGAAGCCCTCCCCGGGTAATTTCCCTAATCTCCCCGCTGCGTCACTCACACTCCTTCAGCCGCCCGTCGATCTCTTTATGCTCCAGTAATTTCTTCCTGTAATCCTGGAGCCCTTTCTCTCTGCCGTCCGCCATCTTGTCGACGCCGCTACTGATCCTGCTGCTGCTGCTTCTTCTTCGGCACTTCCGGGTTTTTCCCCGCTCTGAGCGCCGCGCGCCTGCCCCCTAAAGGACAGAAGTGAAACTACAGCACAGCGCGGTTCGTTGACTCTCCTGTGTTTTCTTCTCACTCTGTGGAGAGACCGCGCCTCATCACTCACTCACTCACTCACTCACTGCTGTTGGTGTTTATTGCCCTCCTGGCCCCGTGAGCTGTTTCTTTGATGAACTGGACATCCTACTCCGCTCCTTTGATCTCTCCCTGCTGAACTCACCTCCAGTCCATAAAGTTGGCAACCTTCTCAACCTGATCTCCCTCAGATCCCACAGTTCCCCCTCTCCATCTCTCTGACCACCACTTCATTTCATTCTTCCTCCCTCTTCCGCTCCACCCATCGTCCCCCTCCTACCCCCACTGTTACAGTCCGTCATAACCTCCACTCCCTCTCTCCCTCCTCCCTTATCTCCGTCACTGTTTCCCTCCACCCACTTGAATCCTTTGCCAGTCTCCCTACTGAGTCTGCTGCATCCTCCCTACTCTCCTCAACACTTGACACATTATCTCTGCTTGTCTCCAGACCAGCAAGATCTTCCCCTCCTAGTCCCTGGATGTCCGAAACACTTCACTCCAACAGAATCGATCTACATGCAGCAGACAGGAACTAGAAAAAACCCAGAGCTCCTGCTGACCTGTCTAGCTACCAGGCCCTCCTTGCTGAGTTCACAGCCTCATTCAAATTGGCCAAGATCAAGTTTTATCACTTCAAAATTCAGACCTCCATCTCCAACCCTCATCAACTGTTTTCTGTTTTCTCTTCTCTCCTCAACTCTCCACCAGCTGCACCTCAGTTCTCCATCACTGCAGAGGACTTTGTGGTCTTTTTTGAGGAAAAGATCATATCCATCTGCAACTCCTTCACCATGCCTTCCTTCCCCTCCCACCCCTCCCCACACTCCCTGTCTCTTCCCCCTTGCTCTCTGCGTCCCCCCCTCTTTCCACGTCAGATGTCTCCCAGCTCCTGCTCTCTCACTGTCCTACAGGGCCCCATACACGTTCAAAAAAGTCATCAAAATTTTGATACAAAGTTTGATCATGTGTAGGGTGTTTTGATGTCAAAACTTTGATGTCAAAATTTTGAACCCAAATTTTGACATATCAAATCACTTTGATATTTTTTGAAGAGTCGTCAAATTATTGATGCGTGGGGGGGGGGCTTGTCAAAAGTTTCATCAAAATTTCATTTCGATCTTGACCGCCAAAGAGACAACTTCACAAGTATCATCACCATGTCTGGAAAGAAAGAGACCAAAGCGGCCAAAGAGGCAAAACAAAAGTTTCTCATTGAAGTTTTGGAGTTGTACCAGACTTTGCCAGCCCTGTGGAAAATTAAGTCAGATGATTACAGCAATCGTGATAAAAAAGCCGAAGCATACGAGATTCTACCGAAGAAATATCGGATGTATTTCATTTCCGCCACATTAGAGGATCTAAAAAAATGTATTAACAGTCTGCGAACGAATTTTCACAATAAATTGCGAAAAATGGACAAAAGTGCCAAATCTGGTGCCGGAACCGAAGACCTGTACGTGTCAAAATCGTGGTTCATGGATTCGATGATGTTCTTAAGAGATCAGGAGACTCCTGCCCAGTCGAGAAGCACAATGTCCGACACCGATGATAACAACAATAGCGAAAAACCAGAAACAATTCAGGTGAGTTGATGAGTATTCTCTTTTTTTAAATTTATGCATTATAATTCATTACATAAACACCGAGTTTGAATATCCGTATACGTGTCCGCTGTACACATGGTGCGACTCCAAGAGAGTGATATTGTCCATACAGTTTCATATCCAGCACAACTACAATGTCTTGAATGTCTCGGTGTCAGAAGGTTTAGTGCAGGCTACAAAATCCCCATAATTATTATTATGAAATTCTGGCATCTTGCCAATGAACACGGCCTTGTGTACAGAAGTATTGGCGGTAGGAATCTCGTACACCACGTACGTCAGCACGAATGTTTCTATTCCTACAAGTCTCCAAACCTTCGAGCTCATTTGCTTCGCGCCAGTCCGCTGGATGCAACTCGTGATTAGCATCTTCCCAGTCTACACTTCCGGCCCTCAAGTAGCGTTTTGATTTCTTGCGGAGGAAATTGTGCAGATAGCAGCATGCTAGTGTTATCGTCGTGGCCTTTTCAGGGGCAAGTTGTATGGCGCTTCGAAATACACCAAACTGTGTGGACAATATGCCAAAAGCATTTTCTGATACACGTCGCGCCCTGCTCAGGCGATAATTGAACACTCGCTGGTCATGATCTAAATTATCGCCGCTGTATGGCTTCAGTAGGTTTTCTGTCATTCCAAATGCATCATCGGCGACGAAAACGTACGGCATGTTGTTTCCGTTTTGAACTATGGGCTCTGGTGCTGGGAGCTTGAGAGTGCCGTCGTCAAGGCGTCGGCCGAATTCAGTCACTGCGATCACTCCTCCATCGGAAACGCGCCCATTGACGCCTACATCTGCCATAATGAATTCATAATCGGCATTGACAACAGCCATGAGTACAATGCTGAAGAACTTTTTGTAGTTGAAGTAGAATGATCCGGATCCGACTGGTTTTTTAATCGCAATGTGCTTGCCGTCTATAGCACCTACACAGTGCGGGAAATTCCAGGCCGTCTTGAAGGCGTCGCTCGTTAGAATCCATTCCTCTGGTGTGTTCGGCAGCTGAAAGAAATTGAAGGCTGTTACTCAACTGACAATAATTGTATACAAAACAATTACCATAATAATTTTTCTCGATAACTGATATCCTACTGCGCCGCTGTAATTTAATAAGATAATGTCATTCTGTTTATTCTGTTACAGACCCAAGATGACGCAGGAGACAGCACTGTTGACGCAGGAGACAGCATTGAAACAGAAATCTGCGAGGGGTCATTACCAGAGATGAAAAGCACAAAGCCGAGGCCAATGAAGCCATCAGCCTCCAGTCAGATCTCTCTCGGCGGCGGTGGCAAAAAACGTAAGCAAGTCCTGGAAGCTGAGAAAGCCGAGCTGCTGTCCATGGCAAAAGCACGTTTAACTGAGCCGGATGACGAGTACCTCAACCAAGCCAAGACATGGGCACATGAATTTAAATATATGGATACCAGACAAGCGCTGTTTGCAAAGAAAGCCATAAACGACATACTGTTTGAAGGTCGATGTGGCACGCTGCACAGAAATTCGGTGCAAATAAATTGCGAAACCTCCACTCCATCCAGTAGTCGTTGCAGTACCCCCCAGGGTTCACTTGGCAACTATCCATTTCAGCCTGAATCTACATCTTCTTTCATGAGCAATTTCCAGGGCAGGCATTTCTCTCGACCGGAAACGGGTGGTGACCAAACCGAAATGTCAGAATTTTTCAGCAGTTTCGATCCCAATGCTTGACTTTCATGACATACCAAGATGAGGTGTGTCAATATTGATATAATGTCAAGATTGTTCATGTACAGTATGCACATGATTTCGTGATCCTGTAATATCGAACTCAGACTGCCACAGACAGTGCGTATTTTCAATTTTCAATTTATTTTTATACTTAAAATACTATAAATATGTTCAGTTTATTTTTATGTTCATAAATTTGAAACATAATATGAATGTTTCTTGAATAAAAGTTTACTCACCTTTATTGTTTGTTGACGCTTCAGACAAAAGATGATGGCCTCGCAAGTTTCAATAACTATCTTTCCAATTGCTTGCGGAGACGTTGCAGTCAGGAATTTCAAGTCTTCAAAAGAATTTCCAGATGCCAGGTACCTCAGTGTGATGGACAAGCGTTCACTTGATGGTATAGATGAACGCATCACAGTTGGCCCTTTTCCACTACCCTTTTTCAGCTCGCTTCAGCTCACTTCAGCCCGACACGGCTCGCGTTTCGACTACCTCAGAACAGCACGACTCAGCTCGCTTCAGCCCTGCTTAGCACCCAAAACTCGCACGGTTTTGGAGTGGGGCTGAAGCGAGCCAAACCGAGCTGAGTGAGGCTGGGGGCGTGAGCAGACACTCCCCTGTGCACTGATTGGTGAGGAGGAGTGTCCTCACATGCCCACACACGCCCCGCGAGCACGCTGGGATCTGTAAACACCGTAAACCCAGAAGAAGAAGAATTACGAATTATGAGAATTTCTGAAGCCTTATGCGCCTCGCCTCATCTATACGCTCTTGCCAGTATCTGTTGGCGTTGTCGGTGACAACAAGCCACAGCACCAAGACCAGCAACACTAACGACTCCATGTCCTCCATGTTTATTGTTTACTATCCGGGTAGTGAGACTACCGCTTAAAAGATCACTGATGTCACTGTTTGCGCCGCTTAACGACATCACGTGACGTCCACCCACTTTCGCTAACTCCACCCAATGTGTCCACCCACTTCCAGCCAGCACGGTTCAGCGCGGTTGTAGTCGAAATGCAACTCCAATATCCCCACTCAGCTCGACTCAGCCCAACTCAGCACGGCACGGCTCAGCCCGACTCAGCCGCGTTGGTAGTGGAAAAGCGGCAAGTGTCTTCTTTCAATATCAATGGCTTGACAAGGTCCAATAATTCATCGAAGGATGGGGCATCCATCCTAAGGAAATTACGGAAGTCCTCTGGTTCTTTGAGACGAAGTTCTCTGAGGAGGTTGACGTGACCGTACGTTCGCCGTTTCAAAAACCAGTCTTTCGACCATTTCCGTCGATGCCAAGGCGGTTCATTGTCCAAAGCGAACACAAGTGCTACGGCCACTGCTGCGTCCATGTCAAAGTTTTTGACAATACTGAATTTTTGATAGAAAAAACATTGAATCGTGTGTGGACATTTTGCATCAAAATTTTGCATCAAAATTTTGATATCAAAATTTTGATACAAAATTTTGACGACTTTTTTGAATGTGTATGGGGCCCTTACCCCCCGTGCCCTTCACCCTATCCCCTCATCTCTCCTCCAGACCAACACTCCTGACATCCTCCCATTTATCATCTCCCTTGTCAACTCCTCCTTGTCCTCCAAATACTTTCCCTCCACCTTCAAATGGGCCCACATCTCTCCTCAGCTGAAAAACCCACCCTAGACCCTTCTGTCATCCAGAACTATTGCCCTGTTTCTCTTCTCCCCTTCCTGTCAAAGACACTTTAATATGCTGTTGCTAACCAACTCTCCTCTTTTCTCTCATGGAACAACCTCCTGGATCCTCACCAGTCTGGTTTCCGAGCTGGACACTCAACCGAGACCATGCTTCTCTCTGTCAGTTAGGCACTTCATGCAGCACATCCCACCTCTCCCTCCTCTGTCCTGATTCTCCTACACCTTTCTGCTACGTTTGACACTGTTGATCACCCATCCTCCTGTCATCCTTATCAGCTATAGATATCTGTGGGAGAGCCCTAGACTGGTTCAAGTCCTACCTCTCTGCTCACTCCTTCCAGGGTACCCAGTCTGGTACTGTATCAACACTACATCCACTTACCACTGGCATCTCTCAAGGTTCAGTCCTTGGTCTGCTTCTCTTCTCCTTCTACACTCACTCTCTCTGCCAATTATCTCTGTTCATGGGTGATCCTACCACTGCTACGCTGATGACACCCAAATGTTTCTCTCTTTTTCTTCTTCTGACACAAAGGTCTCTGTTCACATCTCTGCTTGCCTGTGTGACATCCAGAGCTGGATGGACAACCATCACCTGAAGCTCAACCCAGGCAAGACGAAGGCAATCTACGTTCCTGCTCCATCCTCTCCACCCCTGGACATTGTCATCTCCTTGAGGGACATCTCTAGGTCTCCTTCACCCAGTGCGAAGAACCTTGGGGTTGTGCTCAACGACAAACTCTCCTCCTCAGCAAACATCGCTGCAGTGACCCAAACATGTAGATTCCTCCTCTACAACATCGAAAGGAGCCGGCCTTTTCTTACCACCTACTCTACTCAGCTCCTAGTCCAAGCGCTGATCCTCTCCTGCTTGGGCTACTGCAACTCTCTCCTTGCTGGCCTTCCAGCTTCTGCCATCAGACCCCTGCAGCTCATCCAGAATGCTGCAGCTTGCCTGGTCTACAACCTCCCTCATTCTTCCCATGTCACCGCTCTGCTTGCCAACCTGCACTGGCTGCCTATTGCAGCTCACATCAAATTCAAGACATTGGTGTTAGCTTACCAGGCTCTCAAGGGGTTAGGGCCAGCATACATCCAGAGTCTGGTCCACCTCTACACACCAGCCAGATCCCTATACTCTGCTACTACTGGTTGCCTGGCCCCTCGTCCTCTCTGCTCCTGTTCTGCCCGCTCAAGACTGCTGTCTGTCCAGGTTCCCTGTTGGTGGAATGACCTTCCCACTGAAGTCAGAACTGCTGACTCCCTGACCACCTTCAAGCGCAGACTGAAGACCCATCTCTTCAGGCTGCACCTCTTCCCTGCTTCCCTGTCCACTGTGTAACTGCGTTTTGGTCTAGACCAACCCAGACTGTGTGCTGTGTAGCCTGGGGATAGCTGTTTGAGTTCTCTATTTAGTTGTACTTTTGTATGGTTGGTTTGTTTCCTTGGCTGTTTGCTGATTGGTACTTCAACAGAATATTACACTCAGTATTATTCTGTCACTTGTTCAGTTGGCATTAGAACTTTCTTGTCTAGAAGTTCAGCACTTCTTGTACCTGACATTTGCACCTGTTGTATGTTATTCTAGATAAGAGCATCTGCTAAAGTCCATGTAATGTAATGTAACACATCAGCTACTGCTGGAGGAATAAAACTACACCTGAACACAAACACAATCCCACATTACTCCCTGAAATATAAAGCATTTTACTGCTCATGTTTACACTATAAACTGCTTCATTCACCACTGAATACTATAGACGATAAAAACAAAACAAGAAGAAGAACTAATTAACTTTAAAATTACATATTTGATTACTTTCATGCTGTAATTCCTCCACATTCAAAAATACCAGGAGTTTTATTTCCTGTGTTTATTATTCTTTATTTATATATCTGATTCTCTTTTGGTGATCACGATTTCAATTTTATAAATACAGAACCCAAATTATTTCCTATATAGATCCACAAACCTCACTAAGCCTGTCTCTTCTCTTTTAATCCTTTTGATGAAGGTAATTTTTTGTGCTTTACTGACCCTCTCTTCCTTCTGTGTGGGTTTACAGTAAGTGTAATACACAGTGATAACCACATGGGGGCAGCACTAACATCTATCTATCTATCTATCTATCTATCTATCTATCTATCTATCTATCTATCTATCTATCTATCTATCTATAATAATAATAACAGAATATAACATTTGTGTGAATAATACAGTTATATTTGTTAAATTTTATTCTTTATGATTTTTGTGCTTTTGTTATCTTTCACATGCATAATTGCATAAAGTTGGCTAATCAGCTCACCTCAGCCAATCAGTGCTCTTCTCAACAATACTCATTAAATATTCATGACTTAAATACTGCAGTTACATCACTGGTTTTATTAAATTATTGATTTCTTTAATTCACTGAATATATGCTGCAGTACTTATGACAGACAGTAGAATGAAAAGGACACACACACACACACACACACACACTACTGTTTGTCCATCTATGTGTCTCTGATACAGTTATCTGTACTTTTACTTTGTTGTAGTGTGTGTGTGTGTGTGTGTGTGTGTGTGTGTTATAAGGCAGGGTAAACCTGTGCTTCCTGTTGTGTTGTCTGCAGTGATGAGGACAGTACAGGGTCGTGTGAGGACACACAGAGTATAACATCACCACATCCACACAGATGTCCTGTTTCATCACTGTGGGAAACTGCAGAGGCACCAGAAACATCCGGAAACTCTCACTCTCCATCTCTGTCACACACACACACACACACACACACACAGAGACCGAGAAGAGAGAGAAAGAGAGTCTAAGACACGTCTGAGCACATCACCAAGATTACCACCAACACACACACACACACACACACACACACACACACACACACACAGCATGACCAGACCTGTCTACAGACGTCACGATTGCATGTTAAGAGAAACTTTATTCTGATTGTAAATGAACATGCTGTAATGCCTACGATCATCACTCTAACTGCTGTCCTGCTCACTGGAGTGGGCATGATTGAGGTGTGTGTGTGTGAGAGTGAGACATGCACACTCTTGTCTTGACTGCACACTGTCCCTCAGGGGACACAGAGAACCTGCATGAAGATTCCTGTCTGACTGGAAAACAGCTGAGTTACTGTCTGTCTTCAAAAGACTAAAGACCAGCCTCTTCACTAAACACTCCAATTAGCACCCAATTTAATAATAATAATAATAATAATAATAATAATAATTAAAAACAGGGTATTGGAGCAGATGGTGTTTTAACATCTTTATCTGGTGTTCAGTCTGTAGGACTCAGTGATGTTCATCTGGAGATGGTTTATTCCAGGGGTATTCAATTAAAAGTCACTGAGGTCCAGTTATTAAATTTTGTCCAAGTAGAAGGTCCGACCCGAAGTCCAGTTTGTGTCTTATAGCCTTCCCCTATGTCCACATTTTCATACGGGTTCAACAATATTTATTGTTTATTTCCAATGCAGGAAATGAACTGAGTGCACAGCTATCTCTTTTACCATAAATAAAAGTCGTCCCAGGAAAATAAATTCAAGGCCTTTATTTCAGATTAAAGAAAACAGAAACCTCAGAATAAAATAAATAAAAAAGTGCAAACAGAGTGGAATAACTCCTTTTTCTCTTAAATTAAAAAGGTCCCAACCTGAAGAATTGAAGGCCGACACTTCAAGTAAAAAAGTCAACTCAGAAAACATTCACTAAAAAGTGCAAACAGAGCATCGACTTCACATTTTCTCTTCTTTGTTCTTAAAATAAGGAGGCCCCAGCCTAAAAAAATGAGGGCCGACTTTTCAAGAAAAAAAAGTCCACATTTTCAGAAAACAAGTGGCTTTTTGGGGGGAAATGCAAACAGAACATTTTTCTTTGAACTTTTCTCTTTTAATTCTTCTTTTACTTTTCTTAATGATAAAAACGGGCGTGTGGCTGACCTGCCAGTGATTTAAATCTTGGTTGGAATGGAGTTAGTGCCATTCTCATGCAGATATGTAGGTGTTCATTGTTGAGCCTAGAACGGTACTTGGTTTTTTAGTTTAGTTTAGTTTAATTTATTTGTCACATAAAATATAGATTACACATAAAGTATAAATTACAACAAAAAAATAAATATATACATGTGTATAGCAAAAATAGGGGAAAAAAAAAAGATACAAACGTGACAGGAGAAGAAAACAGGGCGTAAGCCCCAATTGACATTCAACCCCCACAGATTACAAAAATATAAAGACTTATGACGCATTTAGGATAATAAAAAAAAAAAGGGGGAGGGGAAAAAAAATCATACATTACGGAGGATGGTACAAAGCGAGTTTCTCAAAGAAGTGAACAGATATTTGTCTTTTGAAGGAGATTGGCGTGGGGGAGAATTTTATAGCAGATGGAAGGCTGTTCCATAATTTAACAGTTCTTGGAAAGTAAGAGTTCCGATAGTAGTTTTGCTTGTGATTGAAGAAGCGGAGATCAGCTGGATGGAAGTTTCTGGTGCAATATCTAGATGTAGTTTTGACAATGTTCATAGTGGAAAAAGCTGACTCACAGCTGTAAGCCGATCCAAACATAGTCAAGGTGTGCAGTGCTCCTTTGGTTAGACCAGGGAACACACTCTCAGAAACAGTCTGTAACCAGAAAGTAGCAGGGTCAGCTGTCTCAAAATGCTCTCTTAATGCAGCATTTCCTTGCAGATCAGTGAGCAGAACAGTGTCTCAGCAACGGCGTTTAAGCACTCCTTCACAACTGTCCCATCACTAAATGTTTTTTTATGTTGCCCCAAAATCCACACTACTTTTAAGGAACATTCGTTTGCACGTTGCTGGGCTGTAAGTGTGTGTGTGATGAGTCGGGTAGACCTGTCATACTGTGCCTGCAGTTGGGTTGTTTTGCGGCCCTCAGCTCGGACTTCAGGGGAGAACTTTGCTCAAAAGCGCTGTGCTTCGTTTCGTAGTGGCGCTTCACGTTGCCGCTTTTAATTAATGCCACGTTTTCGGAGCATATGAGGCACACTGGTTTTGAACTGCTCGCCGGAAGAATGAACATATATTTCTCCGTCCATTCATCTTTAAAACAACGATTTTCCTTGTCTACTTTCCGCCGCCTTTTGGAGCAAGCCATGTTGTCTCGGCCGGTTGTCTCTGAACTGAACTCTCTTCCTCTCTGCTTGTTGCTGTGCTGTGGTGCGCTGGGTAAACTAACGATTTTATTGGCTCAACTGAGTGAAGCTGTTGTCGTATTAACTGGAGTAGCAGCGCCCACTGTCAATAACCACGACCGTCCAAAATAATGCTCCATGAAAATTACTTAATCTCGTGAATTTACCATTGGTCACGGGTCCGGACAGAACCATCACTGGGTCCGGATCCGGACTGAGGTCCACCATTTGGTGATGCCTGGTTTATTCTGTTCTACAGCCTGTGTGCTGTGTGAATATCATTCAATGAAAACTTCAGTACACCCCCCCTACCCCCACCCACCCACCCCCTATCATGCTGACTTGGATCAAAAGGTGCAGGCTCATGTTTGTACCTCAAATAGTGAAGGCTACATCAGGGGGCGGAGCCTTTTCTTACAAAGCCCCACAGTTATGGAACAGTTTTCGAAGTACAGTGGTGCTTGAAAGTTTGTGAACCCTTTTCTATATTTCTGCATAAATATGACCTAAAACATCATCAGATTTTCACACAAGTCCTAAAAGTAGATAAAGAGAACCCAGTTAGACAAATTAGACAAAAATATTATACTTGGTCATTTATTTATTGAGGAAAATGATCCAATATTACATATCTGTGAGTGGCAAAAGTATGTGAACCTTTGCTTTCAGTATCTGGTGTGACCCCCTTGTGCAGCAATAACTGCAACTAAACATTTCCGGTAACTGTTGATCAGTCCTGCACACCGGCTTGGAGGAATTTTAGCCCGTTCCTCCGTACAGAACAGCTTCAACTCTGGGATGTTGGTGGGTTTCCTCACGTGAACTGCTCGCTTCAGGTCCTTCCACAACATTTTGATTGGATTAAGGTCAGGACTTTGACTTGGTCATTTGAAAACATTCACTTTATTCTTCTTTAACCATTCTTTGGTAGAACGACTTGTGTGCTTAGGGTCGTTGTCTTGCTGCATGACCCACCTTCTCTTGAGATTCAGTTCATGGACAGATGTCCTGACATTTTCCTTTAGAATTCACTGGTATAATTCAGAATTCATTGTTCCATCAATGATGGCAAGCCGTCCTGGCCCAGATGCAGCAAAACAGGCCCAAACCATGATACTACCACCACCATGTTTCACAGATGGGATAAGGTTCTTATGCTGGAATGCAATGTTTTCCTTTCTCCAAACATAACGCTTCTCATTTAAACCAAAAAGTTCTATTTTGGTCTCATCTGTCCACAATACATTTTTTCAATAGCCTTCTGGCTTGTCCACGTGACCTTTAGCAAACTGCAGATGAGCAGCAATGTTCTTTTTGGAGAGCAGTGGCTTTCTCCTTGCAACCCTGCCAAGCACACCACTGTTGTTCAGTGTTTTCCTGATGGTGGACTCATTAACATTAACATTAGCCAATGTGAGAGAGGCCTTCAGTTGCTTAGAAGTTGCCCTGGGGTCCTTTGTGACCTTGCCAACTATTACACACCTTGCTCTTAGGGTGATCTTTGTTGGTCGACCACCCCTGGGGAGGGTAACAATGGTCTTGAATTTCCTCCATTTGTACACAATCTGTCTGACTGTGGATTGGTGGAGTCCAAACTCTTTAGAGATGGTTTTGTAACCTTTTCCAGCCTGATCAGCATCAACAACACTTTTTCTGAGGTCCTCAGAAATCTCCTTTGTTCGTGCCATGATACACTTCCACAAACATGTGTTGTGAAGATCAGACTTTGATAGATCCCTGTTCTTTAAATAAAACAGGGTGCCCACTCACACCTGATTGTCATCCCACTGATTGAAAACACCTGACTCTAATTTCACCTTCAAATTAACTGCTAATCCTAGAGGTTCACATACTTTTGCCACTCACAGATATGTAATATTGGATCATTTTCCTCAATAAATAAATGACCAAGTATAATATTTTTTGTCTCATTTGCTTAACTGGGTTCTCTTTATCTACTTTTAGGACTTGTGTGAAAATCTGATGATGTTTTAGGTCATATTTATGCAGAAATATAGAAAATTCTAAAGGGTTCACAAACTTTCAAGCACCACTGTAGTTGTCACATCCGCACACATCTGTACGTGTTTGTGCCTGGCACGCCTTGAACTTTCACTTGCATACATTCGCGCTCTGAGTAGCGCGCACCTCAAAGACTAATTACATGCACCTGTCCGGGATTAAAGCGCAATCAGCATGCATTTATGAGGACGCTGGGAACTAACTGACTTTGCGAAGTATTGCATTCAGTGTGACCTTACCGAGCCCATGTAATATTGTTATCCTGGGTTTTTGACTCTCGCTTGTTTATTGGATTATTGCCTTTTGTCTGTTCCTCTGATAGGCTGTTTGTGTCTTGCTTGACCTTCAGCTGCCTACTGTTACTGATTCTGCCTGCTGATATGGATTGTAGGCAGACAGACAGACAGGCAGACAGGGAGACAGGCAGGCAGAGAGACAGGCAGGCAGAAAGACAGGCAGGCAGACAGACAGGCAGGCAGAGAGACAGGCAGGCAGAGAGACAGGCAGGCAGAAAGACAGGCAGGCAGAGAGACAGGCAGGCAGAGAGACAGGCAGGCAGAGAGACAGGCAGGCAGAGAGACAGGCAGGCAGAGAGACAGGCAGGCAGAGAGACAGGCAGGCGTAGCAGACTTAAGAAGGATGCCGGTATACATGAAGACAGACACTCAGGCCGGGGTCAGGATCAGCACTTTTAATTTTCTGCAATGTAGCAAGAGAGGGCAGATAAGTCATACACACACAGGCACTGGCGCGGTCTCCCCCTGCAGCGAGTGAAACAACATGCCAATGAGACGAAATCTCAGACGATTTTAACATAGTTTAGCGTCTCTTTTAACAACCAAAACCAACTGTAAAAGTCATATACAAGCTCACAATAAATTCACGCTAGGTTTTTTTTTTTCAGTTTAAACCAGGTTTAGCAACTTTTACTCTCGCTAGCTTAAAACAATGGTAGAGAGCATCACAACGTGTCTCACCAGGACAGAAGCTGTTCCCTTTGTTTTCCAGGAACTCACAGCTTCCTCATACATGTGCCTCTGTGCATCTCATCAATTAAAGCCCCCTCCCACTACAACAGGTAATGCGGAACTAAATAACTTATTTACAAAATGGCTCTCAATATAGGTCAAAGATGCACAAAAACAGCCCCATGACTGTTTTAGACAGAGAATAGAAGTAGCAAATTTTGAGAATGTTCACCAAAATGAAATAGCAAAATAGTTTTAAATAAAAGCTTTAGGGCGGCACGGTGGTGTAGTGGTTAGCGCTGTCGCCTCACAGCAAGAAGGTCCGGGTTCGAGCCCCGTGGCCGGCGAGGGCCTTTCTGTGTGGAGTTTGCATGTTCTCCCCGTGTCCGCGTGGGTTTCCTCCGGGTGCTCCGGTTTCCCCCACAGTCCAAAGACATGCAGGTTAGGTTAACTGGTGACTCTAAATTGAGCGTAGGTGTGAATGTGAGTGTGAATGGTTGTCTGTGTCTATGTGTCAGCCCTGTGATGACCTGGCGACTTGTCCAGGGTGTACCCCGCCTTTCGCCCGTAGTCAGCTGGGATAGGCTCCAGCTCGCCTGCGACCCTGTAGAACAGGATAAAGCGGCTACAGATAATGAGATGAGATAAAATATTTACTCAGCTACACAGGCAGACAAGCAGACAAAGAGACAGGCAGGCAGGCATACAGGCTGGAGGATTAATTTGTGTCCCAGTGGACACACGGAATGCAATTTTATTTTGGGAAAGAGTCCAGATCTGATATTTACAACCATATTCACCATAGTTTCACGCACACACTTAATGGCACTAAGCATAGGCTCCAGCTCGCCTGCGACCCTGTAGAACAGGATAAAGCGGCTACAGATAATGAGATGAGACCTAAACAAAGACTATTAACAAAACCCATGACTTTCTGTAACCCTGCTGCATGTTTCAGCTCTCACTCCTGTTTCTGCTTTTCGACTCAGTGATCTGATGTTTGGATAAAAAACATCTGCTTAGTGCCATTAAGTGTGTGCGTGAAACTATGGTGAATATGGTTGTAAATATCAGATCTGAACTCTTTCCCAAAATAAAATTGCATTCCGTGTGTCCACTGGGACACAAATGAATCCTCCAGCCTGTATGCCTGCCTGCCTGTCTCTTTGTCTGCCTGTCTCTCTGTCTGCTTGTCTGCCTGTGTAGCTGAGTAAATATTTTATCCCATCTCATCTCATTATCTGTAGCCGCTTTATCCTGTTCTACAGGGTCGCAGGCGAGCTGGAGCCTATCCCAGCTGACTACGGGCGAAAGGCGGGGTACACCCTGGACAAGTCGCCAGGTCATCACAGGGCTGACACATAGACACAGACAACCATTCACACTCACATTCACACCTACGCTCAATTTAGAGTCACCAGTTAACCTAACCTGCATGTCTTTGGACTGTGGGGGAAACCGGAGCACCCGGAGGAAACCCACGCGGACACGGGGAGAACATGCAAACTCCGCACAGAAGGGCCCTCGCCGGCCACGGGGCTCGAACCCGGACCTTCTTGCTGTGAGGCGACAGCGCTAACCACTACACCACCGTGCCGCCCTCTTTGTTTAGGTATTTAGTGAAAATGTGGTTCTTCAGGCACTCAGAGAGGCAGGAGAACTTCTTTCCACCACCTGGAATGATGGATGATGAGCTGGACTGCTGTATTCTGCATCCTGATTTAATTACACGTTCAGGAGGTCTGGTGGAGAGAATAAGGCTTCTAACATGAGAGTGATAATGGACTACAAAAAAAACCAATTAATTTTCAGAACTGTTCAGTTGGTCTTCAAAGGAGATGAAAAGATCAAAGTGTGGATAATTTCCAGGAAGATAAAACATATGAATCATCCTGGGATTCAGCTTTAGGTGATAAACTGCCATGAGAAGATGGTTTCCATACCTGCTGAAGAGGTTAGTGTCAGGAAAAGGTGGGAAGAAGAGAAGAAGCAGAAGAGTCATGGGCCAACAGCAAAACAATAGTAGAAGAAGAGCAGGCTAGAAGGGCACTAGGGGGGAGTGCATAACTCCACCAAGCCACATATTTGGATTTGTGTCAAAATCTAATCAGTTGTTCCTTGGCTCATAGCCCAGCTTTCCTCAAGATTTCATCAAAATCCATCCACTATTTTTTGAGTTATGTTGGAAGAAGACAAACAGACAAACAAATGAAAAGTCGTGTAGAGCACAATACTTGTGAAAATCACAAAGAAATGGAAGTTATGGCCGATTAGGTGTTTTTACAAAATTTGACCTTAGTGACCTTGACCCACCAAAAACTAATGATGACTTTGTGTGACTCTAGTGAGTTGTCCTGCGCATTTTGGTGAAGATTGGACAAGAAATGATGATGCTAGAGCACCAACAAACAAACAAACAAACAAACGGACAGATCAACATACTTGCAACAAAAATCTCTGATTTTCGCAAGTAACAAACAGAGGCGAAAACGTCATTTCCTTCAACACAGTTGGTGGAGATAATGATCACCAGACTCTTATGGAGTTGAGTGTAGAAAGTACATTTCACGGTTTTCTTTATGCTCAAATCTGCTCCAGTGATGTTCCTCAAGTCTCAGTACTCAGGGTTCTTCACTTTTCTCTTTTATTACCTCCACCAATTGTGTTGGATGACGTTATGTTTTCACCTCCATTTGTTTGTTTGTTTGTTCCCAAAGTAACTTTTGAGGAAAGGTACAATTGATTAGATTTTGAGGTGAATGCGTATACGTCTGTGGATCCAAGATTTTTTTGTCTGTTTCCAATGTAACTCAAAAAGTAGTGAACGGATTTTGATGAATTTTGGTGGACAACTTAAGCATTATCCTATGTTCAAGTGATTTTATTTTGGGATTGATAAGATGTGGCTTGGTGGAGATATGGACTCTACTAAGTCCCATCTAGTAATGCTCTGTATTCATTTCAGTTGACAGTTGATTTTCACCAAAATTAATTTTCTGTGGGGCGGCACGGTGGTGTAGTGGTTCACACTGTCACCTCACAGAAAGAAGGTCCTGGGTTCGAGCCCCGTGGCCGGCGAGGGCCTTTCTGTGTGGAGTTTGCATGTTCTCCCCGTGTCCGCGTGGGTTTCCTCCGGGTGCTCCGGTTTCCCCCACAGTCCAAAGACATGCAGGTTAGGTTAACTGGTGACTCTAAATTGAGCGTAGGTGTGAATGTGAGTGTGAATGGTTGTCTGTGTCTATGTGTCAGCCCTGTGATGACCTGGCGACTTGTCCAGGGTGTACCCCGCCTTTCGCCCGTAGTCAGCTGGGATAGGATCCAGCTTGCCTGCGACCCTGTAGAACAGGATAAAGCAGCTACAGATAATGAGATGAGATGAGATTGCTTTGATCTTTTGTAGTGACACACTCCAAATTTCCATTGGCATTTCATTTATACGGTACACAGCAGATCATGAATTGACAGTGAGAGCTGTAGCGCTCATACCGAAGAGTAGAGAAGCGGGACATATTGACTGGTGATGATGTGATAATATGGTCATACGCTAAACTCAGGATTGAGGACCTCATATAAATTCTGTACAAGATAAATCAAAATCAAAGTCCTTCCCACGTCATGTGGCGCCAATCTCTGTTTCCGTAGCCCTCAGCCTCTCACCTAGCTAGGGTTACAGTGGGGGACGAGTCCTCTGACAACTGCGAGAGTTTGACTCCCCATTTTCATCTGTATTGCAGTGTGCCTTGCCAGATGGCAGTAGGTACCATTTTTATGATGGTCTTTGGTATGACCCAACCGTGAGTAGAACTTACGATCTCTCAATCGAGAGACAGACACGCTAACCACGAGACCAACTCGCGGTCTCGTACCAGTACAAGAGAAATAATGAATCTTAATTCGCTGTAAGTACACTTTACCAGACTTTACAGGACACTGGAGGGCATGGAGCATCAGAAGACATGATGGAGCGTCAGTCTCATTTCTCGTCACTCAAAACTGAACTAAAAGCCCTGCTACGTTACCGGAGATGGCCTTGATCAAAATTAAGTGGCGACATTCAACAGAGCATAAAACACTCTGGATAAAAGCATCAGACTGATTAATACAAAATAAAATTACCTCTGATGGATGAGATTTTTTTTTGCAGTAATTAAATCAAGGCTGTGCAGATCATTCACAAAAGATTCACATTCACTTTAAAGTGCATACAGCATTATTTTATAGTGTATTAGATCATAAAGAAATCGGACAGGGTCATTGTGTGTGTGCAAAAAGATGGGATGACCACTAACATTTTGGATGTTTTTTTTTTGTGAGGAAATAAAAACTGGCAGCTTTACTAATCTGATATAATATAACAGATAAAACAGCTGAGTGGAGTGGCTTTTAATGGGATCCTTTCAGAAAAAACAGAAGGACAGAGTGTCGATGCAGGGTCAAATCATCTTCAGTAATTCTGCATTATTATCACCTTTGATCGCATTTGAAAAATTTTTCACTGTAACTTTGTTCAGCACTAAACTTCATGAAAGAATTTATTCACTGCTACTGTATAACAGTAAGGTAATGTCACTGATGATGACATATGTGTATATACACATATATATATATATATATACACACACACATATATACACACATATCAGCTGGATAGTACAGTGGTAATGCTCACTGACTACGACGCAGGAGATCAGGGTTCGAATCCCGGTCGGGGCAAAACATCATCCAGTAAGGGTCCTTAGGCAAAAACCCCTCATGATATATCAGCCTACCTCAGGAATGAGTGAAAACATAACTGATAGAGTCATACCGGCTCAGACGTCACCCGGGTCAACAAGGTCTGCGTCAGTTGCTAGGGAACCAGGGCAAACTGATGAGAAATGGGCTACTGGAACAAGACATCGATGGACGAGGACAGAAAATACGGATTTGCTGGAATGCTACTATACAAGCAATCCCAGAGAGAGGGGATACATGCAGCGAATGTGGGACCATTGGATACTTCGAAACCCACAATCAAGGCTAACAAAGAAACAGCTATTAGCCCAGTGTTCCAACATCCATAATCGAAATCTGCTATCACAACTAGAGATTAATGAAATACAACAACGATGCTACGGCAAGGGGGAGCCAGGAAGACAGGTCAGCGGGGAGATGTCATCATCCCCACAACCAGAGATTGGGTACCAAGCCCCAACAGCTAACAGCCTCAACACAAGAGCTGCTGACCTGAGAAGGAAGATCGTGACCCAACTGGAAACCTGGAGCCCCCGACGAATACCGAAGCTGAGTTGCCAAGTACCTTCAGAAGATCTACTAGTAGATGTGAATGCTGCTCTGAAGACAATCTCCACAAGAACCATCACTGAGACCAACAAGCTGATACACAGTACAGCAACAGTAATCATGGAGATGCTTGGACACAAGGTGGGCTCGGGACATAACAAACAGTATCCACCATGGAAGAGACGATTAGAGGCCAAGATAAAGGCAGCACGGAGAGAAGTTAGCCAGCTAGCTGAACTACAGAAAGGGAACATGGTGAATAAAGGGGCACCCAGGAAGTACAACTCACTCTCCATACCAGAGGCACTCGAAACTGCCAAACAGCGACTAACAGCTCTGGCCACCCGGTTGAGGAGATACACCAAGGAAGGAGAGGCCAGGAGAATAAACAAGCTGTTCTCCACTGAACCAGCCAAGGTGTACTCTCAATGGCAGGGGAACAACAACCGGTCAGACCCACCAAGAGCTGAGGTGGAAAAATACTGGAAAGACATATGGGAAAGAAAGGCATCACACAACACCGATGCCCAATGGTTAGTGGACCTAAGAGCTGACCACAGCAACCTCCCAGAACAAGAACCAGTAACCATCTCAATGGCAGACGTCCAAGAAAGAGTGTCAAAGATGAAGAGCTGGACAGCACCAGGCCCCGATATGATCCATACGTACTGGCTGAAGAAGCTAACTGCACTCCATGAACGCCTAGCAGCACAGATGAACCAGCTGCTGAGGGATGGAACCCACCCAGAATGGCTAACCCAAGGCAGGACAGTCCTAATCATGAAGGACCCCCAGAAGGGACCCATCCCATCCAACTACCGGCCAATTACCTGTCTCTGCACAACATGGAAGGCCCTGTCAGGCATCATTGCGGCAAAAATGAGTAAGCATGTGGCTCAATACATGAGCGAGGCACAGAAAGGAATTGGCAGTAACACCAGAGGAGCCAAGCACCAGCTACTGGCCGATAGAACAGTCGCCCGAGACTGTAAGAAGAGACAGACCAACCTGTGCAGTGCCTGGATTGACTACAAGAAAGCCTACGACTCAATGCCACACACATGGATACTGGAATGTCTGGAACTGTATAAGATCAACAGGAACCTAAGGACCTTCATACAGAACTCAATGGAAATGTGGAAGACAACCCTAGAGGCCAACTCAAAACCCATTGCCCAAGTCAACATCAAGTGCGGCATATACCAAGGAGATGCGCTATCACCACTGCTGTTCTGCATAGGCCTGAACCCCCTCAGTCAGATCATCACGAAGAGCGGCTACGGGTACCGATTCCGTAGTGGGGCAACAATCAGCCACCTGCTCTACATGGATGACATCAAGCTGTATGCCAGGAATGAGCGAGAAATAGACTCGTTGATCCACACCACCCGGATCTACAGCAATGACATAGGGATGTCATTCGGATTGGACAAGTGTGGCCGGATGGTCTCAAAGAGAGGCAAGATGATCTGGACTGAAGGGATTGACCTACCAGAGGGCAACATAGGTGATATCCAAGACAGCTACAAGTACCTTGGCATCCCACAGGCTAATGGAAACCATGAAGAGGCCACAAGGAAGTCAACCACAGCCAAATACCTCCAGAGAGTAAGGCAGGTCCTGAAAAGTCAGCTGAATGGTAAGAACAAGGTCCGAGCCATCAACATGTACGCACTACCAGTCATCAGATACCCCGCTGGTATCATAAACTGGCCAAAGGAGGAGATAGAAGCCACAGATATCAAGACTAGAAAGCTCCTCACCATGCATGGAGGGTTCCACCCCAAGTCCAGCACCCTGAGACTATACACTAAGCGGAAAGAGGGAGGCCGAGGGCTAGTGAGCGTCAAGACCACGGTCCAGGATGAAACATCGAAAATCCGAGAATACATCAGAAAGATGGCCCCAAAGGATGAACTGCTAAGTGAATGTCTCAGGCAGCAGAACCCTGATGAGAGTGCAGAGGAGGAGGAGGAACAGACAACCTGGAGAGACAAACCCCTACATGGCATGTACCACCGTCAGATAGAGGAAGTGGCTGATATCAAGAAATCCTACCAGTGGTTGGATAATGCAGGACTGACAGACAGCACAGAGGCACTAATCATGGCAGCACAAGAACAGGCCATAAGCACAAGAGCCATAGAGGCCAGGATCTACCAGAGTAGATCAGACCCAAGATGCAGACTGTGCAAAGAAGCCCCTGAAACAGTCCAGCACATAGTAGCAGGGTGTAAGATGCTAGCTGGATCAGCGTACATGGAGAGGCACAATCAAGTGGCTGGGATAGTATAGTATGAGGACAGTTGAGGGTTATACCTGTTAAAACTGTTAATATTATAGTCAGGCTGTCTGTTGTTGCCCAAATGAGGATGGGTTCCCTTTTGAGTCTGGTTCCTCTCGAGGTTTCTTCCTCATGTCGTCTGAGGGAGTTTTTCCTTGCCACCGTCGCCACAGGCTTGCTCATTGGGGATAGATTAGGGATAAAATTAGCTCATGTTTTAAGTCGTTCAAATTCTGTAAAGCTGCTTTGCGACAATGTTTATTGTTAAAAGCGCTGTACAAATAAACTTGATATACAGGAACATCTGCAACCAGTATGGAATAGAAATACCCAAGTCCCAATGGGCCATACCACAGAAGGTGGCTGAGAACAACAGGGCCAAGATTCTGTGGGACTTCAGCTTCCAGACTGACAAACAGATCCTGGCTAACCAACCGGACATAGTGGTGGTGGACAAAGAGCAGAAGAGGGTGGTGGTGATAGATGTGGCGATCCCAGCTGACGCCAACATCAGGAAGAAGGAACATGAGAAACTTGAGAAGTATCAAGGGTTGAAAGAGCAGCTGGAACGGATGTGGAAGGTCAAGGGTTGCGTGGTCCCCGTGGTAGTGGGGGCACTTGGGGCAGTAACCCCCAAACTGGGAGAGTGGCTCCAGCAAATCCCAGGAACAACATCTGAAGCCTCAGTCCAGAAGAGCGCAGTCCTAGGAACATCGAAGATACTGCGCAGAACCCTCAAACTCCCAGGCCTCTGGTAGAGGACCCGAGCTTGAGGATGACATGGATACCACCCCCCCCCCCCCCCCCCCCCCCCCGCCGGGGGTGAGAAGGAGATTTTTTATATATATATATATATATATATATATATATATATATATATATATATATATATATATAACCACAATTCCAAAAAAGTTAGGATGCTGTGTAAACTGTAAATAAACACAGAAGATGAAGATTTGCAAATCATGGAAACTATATTTCATTGAAAATAGTAGAAAGACAACATATCAAATGTTGAAAGTGAGAAATTTTATTGTGTTTTGGAATATATCTGTTCGTTTTGAATTTGATGTCAGCAGCATGTTTCAGAAAAGTTGGGGCAGGGGCAACAAAAAACAGAAAAAGTTGTGTAATGCTTTAAAAAAAACTAATTAGGTTAATTGTCAACAGGTCAGTCAGATGATTGGGTATAAAAAGAGCATCCCAGAGAGGCGGAGTCTCTCAGAAGTAAAGATGGGGCGGGGTTCACCGCTCTGTGAAAGACTGTGTGGGCAAACAGAGCAACAATTTAAGAATAACATTCCTCATTGTAAAACTACAAAGAATCTGGGGATCACATCCTCTATAGTCCATAATATCATTAAAAGATTCAGAGAATCTGGAGAAATCTCTGTATGCGAGAGACAAGGCTGAAAACTGACATTGGATGCCTGTGATCTTCAGGCCCTCAGGAGACACTGCATTAAAAGCAGACACGTGTCTGTAGTGGAAATCACTGTATGGGCTCAGGAACACTTCAGAAAACCATCGTCTGTGAAAACACTTAATTACTGCATCCACAAACGCAAGTTAAAACCAGATATAGACAATATCCAGAAACCCCGCCCCCTTCTCTGGGCCCAAGCTCTTTTACAATGGACTGAGGCGAAGTGGAAAACTGTCCTGAGGTCTGAAGAATCAAAATTTTTGAATTTTTTTTAGAAATCATGGACCCCACATCCTCCAGGCTAAAGAGGAGAGGGACCATCCGGCTTGTTATCAGTGCACAGGTCAAAAGCAGCATCTGTGATGGTATGAGGGGGCGTTAGTGCACATGACATGGGTAGCTTGGACGGCATCATTAATGCTGAATGATATAAACACATTTCAGAGTGACATGCTGCCATCCAGACAAAATCTTTTTCAGGGAAGGCCTTCCTTCTTTCAGCAAGACAACGCCAAACCGCTTTCTGCACATATTACGGTACAACTGCATGGCTCCATAGTAAAAGAGTCCAGGTGCTAAAGTGGCCTGCTGCAGTCCAGACCTGTCTCCCATTTAAAACATTTGGTGCATTATGAAGCGCAAAATACGACAAAGGAGACCCCGACCTGTTGAGCAACTGAAATTGTATATCAGGCAAGAATGGGACAACATTTCTCTTTCAAAACTACAGCAATTGGTCTCCTCAGTTCCCAAACATTTACAGAGTGTTGTTAAAAGTAGAGGTGATGCAACACAGTGGTAAACACGCCCCGTCCCAACTTTTCTGAAATGTGTTGCTGACATCAAATTCAAAATAAGCATATCCATCCATCCATCCATCCATCCATCCATCCATCCATTATCTGTAGTCACTTATCGTGAGCAGGGTCACAGGCGGGCTGGATCCTATCCCAGCTGACTACGGGCGAAAGGCGGGGTTCACCCTGGACAAGTCGCCAGGTCATCACAGGGCTGACACATAGACACAGACAACCATTCACACTCACATTCACACCTACGCTCAATTTAGAGTCACCAGTTAACCTAACCTGCATGTCTTTGGACTGTGGGGGAAACCCACGCGGACACAGGGAGAACATGCAAACTCCACACAGAAAGGCCCTCGCCGGCCATGGGGCTCAAACCCGGACCTTCTTGCTGTGAGGAGACAGCACTAACCACTACGCCACCGTGCTGCCCTATATTGTACATATAAATGTATATTTATATGTATCGTTTAATATTTACGACATTTCAGTTAAACGCTTTTCAGTTGTCAAGAGGTGAAAAAGTTATCAAAACGTTTCGCACTGAGAACTGAACATTTGCTGAAACTAGCTCTCTGTGTTCCTGATGTGAGTTTTATTTCTAGTTAAATCAGATCATTTCACCTCGCAGTAAGAATCATGAGCATTTTAGTTTGTTTGCTCTGTCATTCAGCAAAGACATGGCAGCTAAAGTTAGATGCTATCAGTCAATCAGGCAGAACAAAGTGGAGGAACACAAACTCTGTCGGTCACGTTAGCTTTGATCATGAACCATTTGCCCCCTGCTGACGTTTCAAGATGATTATCTGATTCCACTGCAGCCTGCAGTGTTTCTCACATCTCATATATGGTGTTTGATAACATTCAGCTTTTAGTTATTATCATAAGTGTATCTCTGGGGGTTTTAGTTCCATCGAATCCATCATGTAGTTTTTCATAGACTGTGTGTACGATTCCAGGAAAATTCCGCCTTTTTTATCTTCTATAAAATGACCAGTAGAAATTAGCCCAGTATATACAACATATCCTGTCTGAACTGACTTTGGTGAAAATTTAATTCCATTTTCTGGGGAGTTTGATGTTGATGATATGTGGCTTGGCGGAGGTGTGCACTTACACTTGTAGAGTTCTTTTGCATTAATGGAGCAGTAACACTTTGGAGGTTGGATGTGATGGAGAATAAGATGCTGAGGTGGTCATATAGAGTTAAGGAGATGGATAAGATCAAGAATGAAGTGATATGGAAAGGAATGAAAGTGACAGAAATTCACAAGAAGATCCAGGAGAAGAGAATGCTCTGGTATGGACATGGAATGAGAAGTGATGAAGAACTATGTTGGGATGAGAGTGCTAAAGCTACTTGTTGATGGAAAGAGGAGAGTCAGAAGACCAAAGTGGGGATGGATGTTGTTGTTGAGGAAGACATGAGAGAGAAGGGACTGGTTGAAGGTTGAAGGAGATGCCCAAGATAGACAAAGATGGAGGCAGAAGACTCGAAATGGCAACCTGACTGTGGGACAAGCTGAGGAAGGAAGGAAGGAAGGCAGGAGCAGTAACGCTGACATCAAGTGATGTGTATTTTTTTTTAATTCCAAAAGAATCCTGGAAGAATTCCTCCTACAGTTATTCTTGTTTTTCTTTAATAAATTCCTCACACTGTTGCAGAGTGAATTCAGCTGCTGCGTGAAAGAGGAGAAAAGATGAGGCAGAGGGGGAATTAAAAGCTCACAGCAGTTATTCCATCTTCATCACTTTTAGTTATTCTGAAGAAATTCTGTTTTCCCAGCAACAGACAGAAAGCAGATCACTGGTGATCTGAGAAGGAAAACAGGAAATTAAGTTAGTCTTATCAGATTAGTAGTCATGATGGTGGAAGTAAGTGATGGGGAGGGAAAAGTTTTGGGAAAGTTTATAGAAGTTTATAGTTTATTCAGAGGTCACGTCTGAAATTGTACATATCTCCATTATTCCCAGTGAACTTCAGAAGCTTCATCGTTCACATGTTATTATTAACGAGGTTTCTGTTTACTGTGCGTGAGAGAGAGCGAGAGAAGTCATTTCATAATGAATTAATGTTGGAGTGTGTTATTTCTTGTAGCTGAGTGTGTTTAAAAAGCACTGGCATCATTCTCTCTCTCTCTCTCTCTCTCTCTCTCACACACACACGATGCATTCTTCACATCTTAATGTGAACTTTATCATAATAGTAGCTGACTGTTTTTGAGCGAGAGTTTCACTGCACTGTGGAGAAAGACTCTGGACTCCACAGATCCAGGATTTAAAATATTTCAACACACAAAATTAACATAGAATGCTTTTAACTTTTCTCTGCTTTAAACACAACAGCGGTGAACTGAGTGTTGAGGTGACTTTGTTATCCGTCATGTGTATACCCTTCTTCAAACACGAGTAGAGTCACTGAACATCATATAATCATGTGATCACTTCTGTTAAGTAATTCAGGTTTAAGGAAGCAATGGGATCGATATATATAACACGATTGTGTCCTTTTGCCGAGGGGGCGGGGATTGGGGTTGATGAGGAAGAGAGGAGTGGATGGAGAGACTCATGTGAGAAACATGTTTGTGGATCAGAAACATGTTGGAGGAGAAAGTGAAGAAAAACAGGAAGTGATGTAAGACAGAAAGGCTCGTGGATCTTAGACACCGTAGATGTTTGAATTCGTGCTGCTCTCAGAAAGAACAGTGTCAGTGTTAAAAGCGTCACACCCTGTCCCACTGTGCCATCTGTCCCTTTCACACAGACGCCGAGTCCAGCTCTGTTACGACCAATCACTCAGCTCAGAGGAGGAACAACACACACCCCGTTCCACATTCACACGCTTCATACAGAACATGGGGAGGAGCAAAGGAGTCAGAGTCCCGACTTTAACAGGATGTGGGAAAGGGGCGAGAGAGAGAGAGAGAGAGAGGGAGAGAGAGAGAGAGTTAAACTCTGACTTTTAAAGCCCCTTTATTGATATTGAATAGTTATATGGATCAAAAGCATCCTAAAGCATCTACTAAGTAGCCCAACCCCATAATACGAGAAACACATTTTACCAATTAAATATCAATTTACCATCAACTTCTGAAATCAAACCCTTGTTTATGCACCATTTATGTGAGCAAATAGTATTAGCAGTAACTTGAAAAAAAAAAAAAAAAAACATGTTCCACTCTGACCCTTGATTCCGCTAGAACCTTAAACATGTCCACTTGGTTTACACTCTGCCCCGCCTCCTCCTCCTCCCATCTACTACTCTTCCATACCGCCAGCTTTGCTTTTCAATCAAAACATTTAAACAAGTTCAGAGCTCTCTTATTTCGTGAGTACTCAACCCCCAAAATAAACAATTCCTTTGAAAAAAATGGAACCAAGTCTACGAAACACTCCATCCAGAAGTTGGAAAAGAGAAGACAGTTTTAAGCAATCACAAAAACAGTGAAAAACTGTGACTGGTCCATTACAAAGACTGAACAGTGGAGAAATATCAGGCCTCAACTTTGCAACAAAAAAAAGACCTTGGTGGCCATGGTCCGGTGGAGAACACACCACTGAAGATCACCAAAGTGTTTTAAAATTAGACTTTTATACAACATCCTCCACGAGGGTGACTGGATCTCGACTGGCTCACGAGTCCTCCATTTTGTATCAGGTCTCTTCTTCAGTATGTTAAAATGCACACATTAAACTTAGGTGACATTGGGCATACCTAACAACCTGCTCCCCCCCCCCCCCCCCATCTCTCCCCTCTGTCTGTCTCTCTGAGTTACATGTCGATCCTGAGATACTAGTGATGCTGAACCCCTTCTGCTCCTCGGACTCACATGATCCATCCTGATGCCCTACGTCTGGCTGGAGTCTCATCACATCGCTCCTGTGGAGGACGGAGTCCATATGGACAGTCGAAAGACACACTTGAAAGACGTTCTGGACGCTTACAGTAATACATTTACGTCTGAGGACTTCCGTTGACTTGCTAACTTTAAGACTGCAGTTGTCATGAACAGTTTTACACTCAAGTCTCCATCAATGAATAATTTATAACTTCAACAAAACAGACTTCCCATTAAACTATTATGAATTTACTGGTTACACAGTTGTACTTTGTGACTCTATTGGACACAGTTATAGAAGTGAGTTATTTATAATCATGTTGTTTGTTATCACCTAGATGAGGATGGGTTCCCTTTTGAGTCTGGCTCCTCTTGAGGTTTCTTCCTCATGCCATCTGAGGGACTTTTTCCTCACCACCGTCGTCACAGGCTTCATCATCAGGGATAAATTAGGGATAAAATTAACTCATGTTTAAAATCTTTAATTTTCTGGAAAGCTGCTTTATGACAATGCCTGTTGTTAAAAGTGCTATACAAATAAACTTGAAACTTGAAACAATACTATTTTACAGATCCTTCTTACCAGGTCTTACAAAATGTAAGTCCTGCATCTCTTAAAGGAGTACCATCTCTCATTGTTCTCATGTACAACTCTGTTGGGGTGAACAAGTAAATCAGGAAATGGGACATTGACTGGATCTCCATCAATAAATTGATTAATGAAGCTCAGAAAGCAGTCAGGTAGACCTGCCTTCAAACTCTTCAGTATGTCTCCTACCATTCTTTCAGACTTACATCCCAGAGAAGATGCAAGATTATGTACAGACCTCCAGCTTCTTTCCATCAAATCAAATGAATGACTAAGATTGTTTATTTTTGCTCTGGTAAAATGCGATGTAACATGTTCAGATACAACACTTTGTCTAAACCAGTAAAAATAAAAAACACAAAAAACAAAGGCTCATCGAGGCCAGAGTGTTCTGTTCATGGCACTCTGAGGTATTGCCAGGCCTCAAGAACAGAACCATAAAAACTGGTAGGCAACATCTGAACAGAGTTAGTGTGTGACAATAAAAACAACTATCAATCGATGGGCAGCTCAGTCCTGGCCCTCAACAATGCAAGGCCAAACTCCACCCAGGGCAGATCTGTACTATACAACAACTTCTGGGCAGACTGAAGTCTCATTGCCTTTACTTTGGTAGCCTTGCCCCACTTCAGCCACAGGGAGATAGAGGACCCCAGAAGGGAGCCAGTGATTCCCATCCCAAAAGAATTTCACAAAACTCTTCCGAAGAGAGACGAGAAGCTCAGCAGGTGGATTTAAAAGAGCTAGTTGATGCCACAGCATTGATGCAGCCAGATTTTTGACAATAAGCATTCACCTTTTAGAGTACAGCTGTATACGGATCCACTCCCACTTCTTCAGTCTCCCAAGCACCTTTTCAGATAATCCATCCCACTCCCTCTGCATTAACAGGCTGTGCTAAAGAAGGCCCTAAGGATCTTTAGTCTGTCTCTGTATAGGCAGCTGTGGCACTTCCATGTCCTGCCACTGCCCTACCAGCAGGGACAGGCTTTTCCCTAGTTCACTTTTACAGAGGAAGCCTTTTGAAATGTGTCCAAGCAAGCAAACAAGTTCCTTATTTCCTCTTGTCACTGTATGACAACAGATACATTATTTGCATAAGCAAGAAGCTTCACTGGTGAAACCCCTCTTGGAGCAGAGGCTTGAACAGAAACACCTTGAAGATTCTTCCTTCACTGTGTCAGAAGACTCTCTATAGCTACAGCGGACAAAAGACCAAAGCGACTACAGCCTTGCTGAATGCCTCCACTGACAGGTAAAGGTCTTGTAAGTGTCCCATTTATCTTTAACATGCTACATCTGTGTACAGGAGTTTGATGTATGCTATGAAATAAGGGCCAAACCCAAATGCTTCAAAAGTTCTGAAGATGTAGTGATGGTCCATTTAACATAAATGATGAGTCCCCCACCTTTGCTTTTCCCGCATGCTTTAGTGTCTCTGTCGGCTCTCACAGCAGTGATTCCCCGCAGGTCCACGTTAGCATCCAGTACAAGGTGTGTTAGCCATGTCTCCGTAAAGATAAATAAGCTGCTCTCCCGGTAAATCCGCTGGTTGTTCAGAGCGGAAAGCTCGTCGACTTTATTCGGCAGCGAGTTCACATTCCCCATGACAACGGAGGGAATGGATGGTTTGTAGTGCTGCCGGTTGTCCACTAGCCTAGCCTTTAGCTTAGCTCCAGCTTTGCAGCCCCTGGGTTTCCTCCTCAGTTCTGCCGGGATGGGGTGTCGTATCCCGGCTCGTCCCATTGTTTTCAGGGCCAGCAGCTCCTCTCTCGAATGAGTGAGAAAACTGGCTCCTGGTTGCGTGTTAAAGTTCAATATATCCATGTTATATAGTTAAACACACTATCTCTTCGTAAGAAGAGCAAAAAGTAAAAAAAGGTGGAAAAAAGAGGTTTAAAGAGCTAAAAACTACAGAGCTACTGGAGAGGCAGCCGTCTCACACAGCGCTGATACGTATAAGTATAACTCAAGTCATTAGTTTTCTTTTGTTTCAGACATGTAAAAGTTTTTTCCTTTACCTGACATGTTTCGACGGTGTAACTTCCGTCTTCATCAGAGGGTCACCCGGATGTTGGTGTGTGACGTGCCTTTATAATCAGCTGATGTTACGGAGGTGTGGCCTCCCTGTCAATATTGACAGGTCGGTCCCGCCTCCCGCTGTCAGTGTTGCCCCCTCAGGACGGCGCTCCAGGTGTGGGAGAGCATGTACGCCCCCTCATCCCTGTTTATTGTTCTTGGGCTCCGCTTTCTGATTTCTATTGACTCCTTAATCCAACGGTGGTATCTGTTGTTCTCTTGCTGTATGATCTGAGCATTGTCCCAGTCCATTATATGATTTTCCCTTCTGCAGTGGTCCGTTATTGCTGATTTGAGGTTCTCTTGCGTGGCTTTATCTTTTATTGCTCTTGTTTGTCTCTGTTCTGTTTCTTTTTCACATTCCTTTTTATGTTCCTTTTTTTGTGTACTAAAGCTCCTTCCTGTCTCCCCAATGTAGGTTTTATTGCATGACAGGCATGGTATTTCATATATGACATTACATTTACTGTGTTGGTCGATTTTGTCCTTAGGGTGAACTAGTAGCTGTCGTAGTTTGGTGTGTGGTTTCACGGGTGTTTGTATGTTGTGTTTTTTCATGGCTCTTTGGATTTGTTCTGTAACTCCTCTGACACACGGTAGAGTCATCGCAAACCCCTCCTTCTGCCTGTATATTGTTCCGCAGAACTGGAAGTATGTGGATGTGGCAATGAAATTGAGCAGTTGACTGATGACTCTCAAGAAACACACACAGTTATCAGTCAACTGCTCAATTTCATTGCCACATCCACATACTTCCAGTTCAATATACAGGCAGAAGGAGGGGTTTGCGATGGGGGACCCACTCTCCGCCATAATGTGCGGCTTCTTCATGGAACATCTTGAAAGAGAGGCTATTACATCTGCCCCAGAAGAGTGCAGGCCCACATTATGGAGGAGGTATGTAGATGACATCCTGGAGAAAGTGAAAGTCGGACGCACCCAACAATTGACTGATCACCTCAACTCCATAGACGACACCGGCAACATAAAATTTACACATGAAGAGGAAACAGAAAAATCAATAGCATTTTTGGACATAAAAATTCATCATATAGACGACGAAGACATCAAAATAACAATCTACAGAAAACCAACACACACTGATCAATATCTGCTCTGGACGTCCGAACACCCCATCGCACACAAACTGTCAGTTGTCAGAACTCTCTACGAATGTGCAGCAATCATAACCGACCCCACAGAACGTACAACAGAACAACAACACATACGGCAAGCTCTGATCACATGTCAATATCCACCATGGGCCATACACAAAGGCGCACAACAAGTGAAAACAAAAGAAAAGACGCAGGAAAAAGGAAGAAAACAGACAACCCAAAAACAGGAAAGTAAAGCAGTAGTGACTCTACCGTGTGTCAGAGGAGTCACAGAACAAATCCAAAGAGCCATGAAAAAACACAACATACAAACCCCTGTGAAACCACACGCCAAACTACGACAGCTACTAGTTCACCCTAAGGACAAAATCGACCAACACAGTAAATGTAATGTCATATATGAAATACCATGCCTGTCATGCAACAAAACCTACATTGGGGAGACAGGAAGGAGTTTTAGTACACAAAAAAAGGAATGTGAAAAAGAAACAGAACAGAGACAAACAAGAGCAATAAAAGATAAAGCCATGCAAGAGAACCTCAAATCAGCAATAACGGACCACTGCAGAAGGGAAAATCATATAATGGACTGGGACAATGCTCAGATCATACAGCAAGAGAACAACAGATACCACCGTTGGATTAAGGAGTCAATAGGAATCAGAAAGTGGAGCCCAAGAACAATAAACAGGGATGAGGGGGCGTACATGCTCTCCCACACCTGAAGCGTCGTCCTGAGGGGGCAACGCTGACAGCGGGAGGCGGGACCGACCTGTCAATATTGACAGGGAGGCCACACCTCCGTAACATCAGCTGATTATAAAGGCACGTCACACACCAACATCCGGGTGACCCTCTGATGAAGACGGAAGTTACACCGTCGAAACATGTCAGGTAAAGGAAAAAACTTTTACATGTCTGAAACAAAAGAAAACTAATGACTTGATTTAATAAGAAGACATAATGAACGTGATACATCTATTACAAGTATAACTGTTTCCTGTTTTAAACTGTTGACAGAAGACTTGAACTTGCTTTTTACCCACATCCCACTATAGACTGAGGGATGGACAACAGACTTTACTCTCTCCAGGCCTCCCAGGAAAGGGTGAAAGAAACCACAAAGTTGTGATCCTGCAAAAAACTATTGCTGAAAACCCAGTAGGAGGAACATGAACAGTTTTGTGACAGAGGAAAGGCAACAGAAATAAAATGGTGGTCTGACAGGAAAGTGGGGGTGATACAGCTACAGCAGAACATTCCTCTATGGGTCGTTTGGCTGTACACTCTGTCGAGCCTTGCTCCTGAAAGTACGGTTGAGCTACACCTCATCCAGGTGTGCTGCTCTCTCCACACGTCCACTAAATCATGGTAGGCAAGCAAGGCTTTTAGAACAGTAGCAGACTTTGGATGGGGTTCATCATGGTTCCTGTTTAGTGTGTGGTGAACTGCGCAATTAAAATCCTCAGCTAAAAAAAAAATCACCCTATTTTTAGAACAATCTGATAACACAATCCTTAGTTTCTGGAAGAACTCTTTGCATTCTGCACCAACATTAGGGGCTGGACAAAGAGGAAAGAAGAAACCACTGAAGTCTACATCAGTGTGCTGCATTTCCCCTGGTACAAGCTCAATAATGTTTGTTGGCTGACTCTGAAAATGCTCTGAGAGCAAAACAGTAACTCCCGTACTGGTGTTAGACCCATAGCCTAAAAAAAATGGTCCTTCCATTCCCTTCACCAGTCTCCCTGATTATGGGGGTCTGTGTAAAAGAGAAGATCTTTTTGTTCCCATCACGGCTTCCACTGATGTTTAAAGAGTCCAGATTAATATAAGCCTAGGATGCTAAAAATAAATAAATAAATAAACCTCCATGGATGACGTGAAAGGACTTCTTTTTCATTTGTGCTTATTGAGTTTAGCTCTGTGCGTCTTAAGAGTGCATCTTCCTGCACATGTGAACTTCCTTCAGGTGGTAACACTATCTGCTCAGGTTCCTCAAGGGAAGCTTTTTTCATTGTCATTGAATGAGATACCAAAAACAAAGGTCAATCTGTAAAATAATAATAATAATAATCCAACCCACAGCTTGCATACATTTGTTTTTGTAACATCAAGAAATTTATTCATTTGCTCCAACGTGTGCAATTTCTTTTTTTACCAGTTGATCCTCAGTCTGGGGCGGCACGGTGGTGTAGTGGTTAGCGCGGTCGCCTCACAGCAAGAAGGTCTGGGTTCGAGCCCCGTGGCCGGCGAGGGCCTTTCTGTGTGGAGTTTGCATGTTCTCCCCGTGTCCGCGTGGGTTTCCTCCGGGTGCTCCGGTTTCCCCCACAGTCCAAAGACATGCAGGTTAGGTTAACTGGTGACTCTAAATTGAGCGTAGGTGTGAATGTGAGTGTGAATGGTTGTCTGTGTCTGTGTGTCAGCCCTGTGATGACCTGGCGACTTGTCCAGGGTGAACCCCGCCTTTCGCCCGTAGTCAGCTGGGATAGGATCCAGCTCGCCTGCGACCCTGTAGAACAGGATAAAGTGGCTACAGATAATGAGATGAGATCCTCAGTCTTCTGACTCTGGAAAATCATTGAGTAAGGCCCAATCCCAATTCTAATTTCTACCCCTTCCCCTACCCCTCCCCCTTCCCCTTGGCCCTTCCCCTTGAAACTGAGCTACAAGGGATAGGGCTTGAAATTCAACCCTTACGTATTGGGATAGCCCTTCAACGATCGCATACGTCATCGCGTACCTCCGTCAGCGTTTACGTTAGCAAAACGCGACCAAATGTGTCATTGGCTGCGACCAGCCGCTACAGTCAGAGCCAGAACCAGAAATCTCTGCTGGCAGGGTGTGATTTGTTAACTAACACCACTGAATGGGATATCTTTGGCGCTTCGTGCACCACATCCGACAGAATGAGGTGTCAGAACACTCATGTAAACAATAAAAGCGAGAATAACAGAACAAAACGTACGCAGTCAAGCAACTGAAAACAATACTCACTCCCAAAGCTTTTTAGCAGCAGCTTGGATTTCAGAAATCGCTGCTCATTCTCAGCTCGAAAGCGAATCAAGCGGCGTGTTTCCTCTGGATAACAACTTAAAACACGTAAATAATGGAGAAAATACATTTATGACAATCTTCCGCCGCGGGAACCGCCATCTTTCTGAAATCCGCATGAAATCTCGCTGAAATCCGCATGGCATTGTGGGAAATCACTCAAACCCCTTCGTTCGGAGTCAGCTCCAGGAAAATCTCCATTTGGAGGGGTACAGAAGCCCTACCCCTTCCCCTACCCCTCCGCGTTAACTGGGATTGGGATACCCCTACCCCTTCACGTAAACGCGCAAAATGGAGGGGAAGGGCCAAGGGGTTGGTCCAAGGGGTGAAATGGGATTCGGCCTAAGTCCTCTATATCAATATACTCATTATCAGAGTCTCCTGAACCTTCACTGACACATCAATTCCTTCTGTGACTCATCAGTAATCTCATTCACATGCTCTCAGATGTCTGCATTCGAGACGGACTCATGAGTCTGACCAGCAACAGAAGGCTCAGCTCTACCGTTAGTGTCATTCTGACCGTTATCTTCTGTTTTATCCTGAGTGGACTGGCGAGTGTCATTCATATCATTAGTGAGATTCCCGCTGGCCTCTGCTGCCGCCCCTGTGGCTTCAGAGTTCGGTAAAGTGATAAAAATCATGTGTTCTTTCCTCTCAGTCATCACTTTCACCGAGACATTCAGGGAATCGGACTGAAAACTGAGGATGATGAAAGTTTAAATTCAATTCAAAACATTTTATTTGTCCCCTAGGGGCAATTTAAAAGGCATGCAGAGAAGTACAGTTAAACACACACACACACACACACACACACAAAAGCATGAAACATAAAAATTATGACAGTGTGCAAGGTGGCAGTATGTGGATAAATAACTGTACAGTGGTACAATAGGTATAAATATGATAATTTAAAAAAATTATTAAAAAAATTAAATTAGAGGAGGGCGCTGCTGAGCAGTTAATGGAGTAGGACGTGAGTTTGAGGGCTCCTGCCGATTTCGAGTTAAATTGTAATTAATCTGCGCTTTTTGGTCACAAAATTTGTCTAGTCTCACTTCGTTTCATTTTTTATTTGCAAAGTTAATCTTGGACGACGGTAAAATGGCCGGGAAGAGCGTAAAAACTCGCAACACTATTCAGACGCAACTGAGGCCTAGCCTGCAAGCTTCGACCACAGCCTCGAGTGACCCACCCAACCCCGCCGAGTCCGTCCCGTCGCAGGCTGGCCCTGACGTCGCCGCTCTCAAGTTCGAGTTGTTGGCTTCCTTGAGGGCTGACATTGCTGATATTTTTAAGAAGGAGCTACAGGCGACTCTTGGGGATGCTTTGTCAACTATCCAGCTCGACCTGCAAACCGTGAAAGCACAGTTGGCTAAGGATAAAGCTGATACGGATGCTAATGTGGCTGCACTGAAAGGTACTGTTGTGGAGATGGAGAATGTACTCTCCGAGTGTACCGACGACATCGTCCAGATGAAAAGCGCCATCGAGTACCTCACTGCTCGCGTAGCCAAGCTGGAAGATAAGTGTGAGGATTTGGAGTCTAGGTCACGACGTAACAACGTGAGGATAATTGGAGTACCGGAGGGCCCCGACACTTGCACCACCACTGCTGTAGCTGCCATGCTAAAGGAAGCGTTCGCGTTGGAAAAGGAGCCGCTTTTGGACCGGTCCCACCGGACTCTTCAACCTAAGCCCAAGCCCGGAGAACGACCACGAGCTATTGTGTGCAGATTTCATTATTATAGTGATTGTGTGGACATTTTACGCCGCGCGAGAGAGCTCCGTGAAATTAAAGTCCAAGGTTTGACCATCTCAGTCTTCCCAGACCACACTGCAAAGATAGCCCGGGCTCGGGCTGCATTCAACGATGTCAGGCGGCAACTTCGTGGCATTGACGGTGTTCGATATGGGCTGTTTTACCCGGCGCGGCTTCGCATCACGTATAACGGAGTGGAGAAGGACTTTGTTTCAGCGGAGAAAGCCGGAGATTATGTCAAAAAGTTGACGGATGGGTGAGCTGTAATGACTCTTTTACACAGCCGATCTTTTTTACTCTTTATCGCACTCAGGCTTGATTTTTGCTCTATTGTTTACAGTTGTGGACTCACTTAATCTCAAATTTGTCATTGCATTAATGAGGGTTTTTCCGACTTGATGCACTAACTAGGTTAGTGTAGCTTTTGTTTGTTTGTAATATACGCCGTTTTTTTAAAAAATGATTTATTTATATATATAATTTATTTTCTTAGGAGTTATACACACTATTTTGGTTATTTAAAGAGCAATGGAAATTATTGTATTTTCACTACTTTTTTGGAGACTTTCGCAGTGCTGTGTATAACTTGGTTTGTTATTTAGAATATTTTCCTTTGCTGCCATACTGCCTGTATTTCTCGTGATCTCTATGGAAACTTGACGGGATGTTTATCATTGGTATTTTGGTGGAATGTTTTCTATCGGACGAAACAAGTCTTCGTGTGAGGTTTTTTTTTTTTTTTTTTATATATATATTGTAATTGTCATTTTGCGCATGCTGTTAATCTGATTTGAAATCGGTAGGAGTTTTCGTTTTTTTTTTTTTTTTTTTCTTATTGTACTCTTGGTTTTTTCTCTTACTCCTGTTTGTTCTGCTTACTCTCCGAGTCGTTTTCACTTTGTTGTGGACGACCTTTTGTCACTTTGGGGAACACCGCTGTCTCCTTTGTTCTGGGGTTATGTGGAGACTTTGGGTGTATGTGTGTTTAGGGGTGTGTTGGGGGGAGGGTGTCCCACCACGGCTTGTTATGACTATCTGTATTTTTTTTCCTTTATTTACTTAAATGGTTAACCACAATAAATCAGGCACATCTCTCAGATTTATTACTTGGAATATTAGAGGCATGGGTAATCCTGTTAAGAGATCTAAGGTTTTTACACACTTGAAACGTTTAAACTCTGATATAGTATTTTTACAGGAGACTCACCTTCAGGTTAAGGACCATCACAGACTACATTGCCCTTGGGTGAGTCAGGTCTTCCACTCAAACTTTAACTCAAAAGCAAGAGGAGTCGCCATCTTATTTAGCAAAAAAGTACAGTTTACATCCACTAATGTCATTGCTGATAAGAATGGCCGTTACCTCATAGTTGCCGGAACATTAATGCAAAAAAAGGTTTTGTTGGTAAATGTGTATGCACCAAACTTTGACGATGTTGAATTTGCAAACAGATTATTAAGCAACCTCCCCTTTTTAAATACTCACCTGTTGATTTTCGGTGGGGATTTAAATTGCGTGTTTGACCCAAAGTTGGATCGGTCTAATCCCCGTAATCTGGCTCAATCTGCTATGGCTAAAACATTCTTTGATTTTATGAGGCAGAACGGTCTTGTTGACCCATGGAGATCTCGTAACCTCTCCATTAAAAAATTCTCCTTTTTCTCTCAGGTGCATCAATCGTATTCAAGGATTGATTATTTTTTTATAGATAGCACTCTTAATTCATGTGTAGTTTCCTCTGACTATTTAGGCATCGTAATATCTGACCATGCACCTTTGTTATTAGATATTCAATTATCTACCTACAGACGTAGCCCCCCACTTTGGAGATTTAACCCTCTTCTTTTGTCAGATAAGGAATTTTGTGACTTCATTTCAAATTCTATTGATGAGTTCCTTTCTTTCAATCAGAATGACTCCACTTCATGTTCATTGTTATGGGAGACATTTAAATCTTATATTAGAGGACAGATTATTTCTTATTCTGCGCTTTCCAATAAAAGGCTTAATGCTAGGCTTAAAGTACTTACTTCTGCGATTGGTGACCTTGATCAAAGATGCGGTCTGAACCCTTCTCCAGAACTTCTTAAACAGCGTTTAGATTTACAGGCAGAATTTGCTCTTATGTCAACTAAAGAGGCAGAGCACTTGTTATTACACAGCCGCAGCTCATACTATGAGCATGGTGACAGGGCCAGTCGATTACTGGCACATCAATTACGGCGACAGGCCACTTCCCGATTGATACTTAGTATTAAAAACACGACTGGTATAATTACTACAGACCCTCAGGAAATTAATGCTACTTTCAAATCATTTTACTCATCATTATATAAGGCTGACGTCCCTGCAGACAATACTAGAATGAATGAATTTCTTCAGAATCTTTCTAATTCTACGATTGATTCCGATACTGCCAAACAATTGGACTCCCCTCTCTCTGTTGAGGAAGTGTCCAATTCAATTAAAGCTATGCAATCCCATAAAGCCCCTGGCCCCGACGGGTTTCCAATTGAATTTTTTAAAACATTTATTGGAAAACTGGCACCACTACTCTTATCAGTTTTCAACGAATCCTTGGAATCTGGTTCTTTACCACCAACCCTGACACAAGCCACTATAGCTCTCCTTCTTAAAAAAGATAAAGATCCAACCAGCTGTGGTTCTTACAGACCGTTATCTCTGCTTAATGCTGATGTGAAGGTGCTGGCTAAAGTAATCGCATCTCGTTTAGAGAACGTGCTCCCTTCTATTATATCTGAAGAGCAAAATGGTTTTATAATAGGACGCCAACTGTTTTTTAATACCCGTACACTTTTTAATATAATCTACTCCAAGTATTCATCTAAACTTCCTGAGATTGTAATTTCATTAGATGCTGAAAAAGCTTTTGACAGGGTAGAGTGGGAGTACCTGTTTGCAGTTCTGAAGAAATTTGGATTCGGTGATAAATTTATTTCTTGGATTCGCCTTCTTTACTCATCCCCAAAAGCTAGTGTCCATACTAACGATATCTACTCTGATTATTTTGTCCTGGGTCGCGGATGTCGCCAAGGCTGTCCTTTGTCGCCCTTGCTCTTTGCAGTCGCTATTGAGCCTTTATCTATTATACTAAGGTCCTCCCCTTTATTTAGAGGAGTCGTTCGAAATGGGATTGAATATAAATTATCGTTGTATGCTGATGATCTGTTATTGTATGTAACTGATCCTGCAACTTCTGTCCCTCCCGTTTTAAATATTCTGGAGAACTTCAGTTCGTTTTCAGGTTATAAATTGAATTTGGAGAAAAGTGAATGTTTTCCCATTAACACTGCAGCATGTTGCCTCCAACAGTCAGACTTGCCTTTTCATTTTAATTTGGCGGGGTTCAAATACCTAGGTATAAATGTGACGCGTTCAATATCTGGCCTTGCAGCAGCTAATTTCACTCCTCTCATTTCAAAGATTACATCGGATATTCAAAGGTGGGGTAACCTACCCCTTTCGTTAATTGGCAGGATTAATGTTGTCAAAATGAATATTTTACCAAAATTCCTTTTCTTATTTCAGTCAATTCCTCTTTTTCTGCCAAAAAACTTTTTTGACTCCCTGGATAAGATAATTTCTTCTTTTATATGGGCTGGGAAATCACCAAGGGTTCGTAAATCTCTATTGCAGAGATGCAGACTTAGCGGTGGACTTGCATTACCCAGTTTTCAATCTTATTACTGGGCTGCTCACATTCATAAACTTTGCTACTGGTTACAATCTCCTGGAACCTGCTGGTGTAAATTAGAACTACCATCTTGTAGGGGATCCTCCATAGCCGCTTTACTCTATTCTTCTTTACCTACAAAACTCTCTTTATACACTGATAACCAAGTGGTTCTGAATACACTAAAGGTCTGGTATCAATTTAGACGACACTTTAAATTCACAGCCATATCTTCTTTGGGTCCTTTAAACAACAACCACTTATTTCCTTCATCACTCTTAGACTCAACATTCTCAGGGTGGTATGACAAGGGTATCAAACAATTTAAACACTTATATGTAGATGGCGTTTTCGATAGTTTTGCCAACTTGTCATCTAATTTTGGACTCCCTGCTACTCATTTGTTTCGCTATTTTCAAATTCGTAATTTTGTTTCTAAGTGTTTCCCTAATTTTCCCTCTGTACCTCCAGAGCAACCTTGGGAAAGCTTGCTCTCACATTCTCCACATCAGAGAGGAATGATTTCAAATATATATAACTTCATTTTGGCATTAAACAGTCAGTCAAATGACAAAATTAAGAATGCATGGGAAAGGGAACTGGGAATTCAATTAACTGGAGAGGTCTGGGAACGCGCTGTAGGTAGGATACAGTCTACTACTTCTTGTGCTCGTCTTGGACTTATCCAATTCAAAGTTTTACACAGGGTCCATTTTTCCAAGTCAAGACTTTCTGAAATATATCCAGAAGTAGAAGATACATGTGATAAGTGCCATGGCTCTCCCTGTCACCTCAGCCATATGTTTTTTCTTTGCCCTGAGCTGAATAGTTTTTGGACAGGCTATTTTTCCATTATGTCCACTGTTCTTGGTGTAAATCTGCAGGCTTGCCCGTTGGTTGCCATTTTTGGGATTCCTGATGCCTCACTTGCACTGAATTCTATACAAAAGGATATTATTGCTTATACATCCTTACTAGCAAGACGTTCTTTACTGTTGCATTGGAAATCTGCTAAATGTCCTTCCATTTTCAGGTGGCTTAAAGACACCATGTTTTTCCTAAAACTGGAGAAAATTAAGTATACATTGAGAGGATGTACGGACAAGTTTTTTCACAAATGGCAACCCTTTATTTCATATTTCACTAATTTGGAGGTACTGCCCAACTGAGTGTGTCTGTTGTACTCAGGAATGCATCGGTAACCAGTATCATTTTTTTTTTTTTTTTTGTCAGGACGAGCCGTGGGAGACGGGAGGGGCGGGGGGTGATAGGGTAGTGTTTTTTTTTTTTTTGTTCATTGTTCTTTTGTTTTGTTTTTTTTTTTTTATATATAATTGAAGTTTTCATGTGTATGTAAGTATGTATATATTATGTATATATATTTTGGTATATTGTATGTACATATGCATATACTGGTATGTATGTGTTTAACTATAAAAAATAAAAAAAGATTTAACAAAAAAATTAAATTAAAAAGCAGTATAGACAAAAATACAAAAATACAGTGTGGTGCAATTTGCTTATGAGGTAGAAGGATCAATAGCAGCAGAGACTATATTTAAAGTGGTATGTGTACAGAGTGGGTGATAGTGCACCAGACAGGTTCGAGTGCATGTGGAGAAGGTGGAAGGGGCTGGAGGGGCGAGTAAAGGGACAAGGATGGCAGAGAGCTGAAGAGCTCTGGGGACAAAGGTCACTCTTCTCCTCTGTGTTCGGCAGCTCGGGCAGTGGAGCCGGCGTCCTGAGGGGACCCACTCAAATGCAGGGAACAGGACATGTGAAGGTTCCTGAAGAATCCTGCCCACTGAGTTTACTGTCTGCTGCTCACAGAGAGTTAAGAGTGACCTAAGGGGGAGTCCAATAATTTTAGAGCACACTTTGATTGTGCTCTGCAGGCAGTTTTTTGTCCTGGAGGCTAAGGGAGTGGAAGCAGCAGGTTATGGAAAATGTCATTATACTCTCAGTGAAGAAGTAGTAGAAAGTAGTAAGAATATCCCTGCTGACTCCAAAGGATTTAAAAGTCATAGGCAAGGGTTGGAGGTGGAACGTAGAACATCAACTTTATTTTCGAGAAGAACGACCCAAAAAGCGAATTCAATCTTCCTGGTGTCTAATTTGCACCCTAAAATTGAATAAAATGGTTAAAATATACTGGTTTGCGCAAGTTCCGAAGGTTTGTTTACATCTCACTTACGCGCACTTTCACCGCCAGGGGACCGCCGTCGTGATGCCATTCAAGGCAAACAGACCGGGAGCAGCTCTGTGTTTACCTGCGAACCGAGCACACGTGTACGGACTTTGGTCGTGAGAGATTGTGTAAAATGTCTGAAAGCGAGAGCGATTTTGAAGTAGGAACTCTCCAAATTGAATATTGAGAGGTGAAACCGTATCTGTATGACCCTATGGCCGTTGCGAAGCAGTCGGTGAATGTGGCTCACTGGTTTGACCGTGCGGCCTCGGAATCAGACAGCGACTCAGCCAACTCTGATCGTGGCGACTCCGGACCTCAACAAGACTCGCGCCCAAACGATTTATCCTGGTAGTTATGATCAATTCCTACTTTCATCGTAATACTAAATAAGAGCCCTTTTGAAGAATAATTAAACCACACGGGCACACACACACAATCCCTATAATATAACGTGGATTCGTTTATATTGCTAATAGTAATACAAGCATTATACTATTTATAGCCGACTCTAAGCGAGGAAATATCCCTTTTGTCTCATTTCCACAGTGATTGTACAGGAGCCCTCAGGATTCTTGACTTGTCAATTGCAAGCAAAGGGTAAAAATGTTTATCTCCAATCTTCCCCTTTTTGCTTGAGCGTTGCTGCTCCGTTTCTTCTTTGACTGCTTGATTTTGTGTTCGAATTTTGTCGGAACAGCGTCAGGTTTGAGCTTCTCTGTCCGACACTGACACCTAAACTCTCCAACAGATGGGGATTCTTCAAAAAGTGATCGGAGCACAGCGCGGCGTATTTACCCGGCTGCCAACCCTCTCACTTCACGCACACGATCCACTCTCCACCTCTTCTCCTCTCTCAGAAAAAGGTAAAAACTTCTTCCTGAACCGGTCCTGTTGTTACAGTTCACTGCACAACAATAAGGCATGGAGTTTTTCTTTGGAAATTCCAGAACGCACGTCTGCACTGAAGCCGAACGGCAATGCAAATAAATGGAAGTGGACTCAACTCAAGCGGTTTGTTTGCCATGAATGACGTCACGCCCCAAGTGGTCACGAAAATTGCCGAGCAGAAATTCACCATGATCCGCACTAATTTATTTTAATTATTACTTATTAACAATACTTCTTGGGATCAGAAGAAAATTACAGAGGGTTTTTTAGCATAAAGTTTCAAATGTGCATAAATTGAAAACCTTTGCCTATGACCTTTAAGCTTCCTCAGGAGGTACTGTTGCTGATGGCATTTCCTGAGGATCTCCTCTGTGTTGGAGGCAAATTTGAGTTTACTGTCAAGGCTTGTGCCCAGGTACTTGTACTCCTCAACGATCTCCACCAGCTTCCCATGAATGGTGGTGATGACTGCAGCAGCACTCTGCTTGTTATTAAACGTCACTACCGCATCTTTAGTCTTGCTGGAGTTCAGTTCCAGGCAGGAGTTGTTACACCACTACACAAAGTCCTGCAGAGCTGAGCTGTGGTGCTGTGAGGGGCCAGAGAGCAGCGACAAGAGCACTGTGTCATCTGCACATTTAACCAGGTGACAGTTTGGCTGAGTGGATCTGCGGTCATCAGTGTACAGGATGAAGAGCAGAGGTGAGAGGACGCATCCCTGTGGGGAGCCAGTGGAGGGGTGAAGGAGGTCTGAGAAGGTGTTATTGACCAACACTCTCTGTGACCTGTTGGTGAGAAAGTCTATTATCCATAGGATTAGCTGGTCATTTAGTCCAAAACGAGCAGTGAGTTTCTCTGTGAGAATGTGAAGCAGCAGGGTGTTAAATGCAGAGGAGAAGTCAGCAAACAAAAGTCTGGCTGAAGTGTTTGGGAATTCCAGGTGTTTATGTATGGTGTCTGTGATGAAGATTTTTGCATCATCAATGCCTCTGCAAAGTGAAGGGGGTCCATCTGAGTGTCTGTCACCTTGATGATGTTATTTCTGACCACCCTTTCCATTGCTTTCATCACAAGGGAGGTGAGAGCCACAGGCCTGAGGTCGTTCAGCACCTTGATGGTTCCTTTCTTGGGGACAGGAATGACTGAGGAGTGTTTCCACAGCTGGGGGACTGTGCTGCTGTCCATTGGAGCTCTGGAAAAGAAACTGGAACATGCCCCCCAGCTGCGCAGCACAGTGCCTCAGGACACGACTGCCGATGTTATCTGGGCCAGGCGCTGTTTTTTCTTTTGTCTTTCTGAGAGCTCTCACCACCCCCTCTATGTTGAAGATGAGTGCTGAGTCTCTGGGTTTAAGTGATGACATAGTAGCCACTAGCTGGGTAATGTTGTCTGTCTTAAATCTGGTGTAGTAGGAGTGGAGGTCGTTAGGAAGTGATGCTGGGCTACAGCCTGGAACCTGGACAATCCAGTGTGTGGTAGAAATAGTATTCACAGCTGCCATGTTCTTGAGACCCTTGGCAGGGTCTCAAGATTGGTGTGGGAGATTGGTGTGGGAGATTGGTGTGGGAGATTGGTGTGGGAGATTGGTGTGGGAGATTGGTGTGGGAAAGACATGATGGGATTCACTTTTACAGCCCAGCGCAATTCTTCTCGGTGGAGCAGTTAGTTCATCAGACCTGGCTCAAATACCTGTTAGCGTTTCATTTTTAATGAAAGGTGGTCCACTGGACAGCACAACTTTCTTTGAAGGGTTAGACAAATGTAACACAGGAGAAGACTCATTGTTAATTGTCAGTCCTGATTAACGAACTCGACAAAAAGGTTTTCAGAGAGAAAATCAGCCACAGCTTTATTCACATGAGACGCTGATTTAATTTTAATGAATTGACTTTATTATCAATATCAGTCAGACAATCCTCCACACACACTGAAGGGTTGGGAAAAAACTTACAGCCATGGAGGAGGGTGGGATTGGAAAAATCTCCTCCTGTATCTATAGTAAAAGGTTACTGCTGATGCTTGGCACCACAAGCCACAGCTCTAAAGCACCAGACTGTTTCTCAGGCGAGTAAACCTCATGAGAAACCTCACACACACCTAAAGAGCAAAAAAAAGAAAAGTAAACCATACAGAATCTGTGGAACACTCAGCAGCCACACTCTCCCCAGTACCCACAATCCTCTGAGAGGGAGAGAGAGAGAGAGATGGTGGAAGGTGAACAGTAATCACAGCCTGTCTGACTGCATGCAGTGTTTCTGTAAATTATTTATGACGTGTCACTTTATGAACTGAACCTGACCTGCCCAACCCAACTATACTACTGAACACACACACACACACACACACACACACACACACACACACACACACACACCCTCGTCCCACTGCAGTAGAGGAGATCCTAATGGTAGAGGAGATCCTCAGTGTGGAGCGGATCTTCTGTCATGGCCTTGTCACTCTTGCTAAAATCCCTGACCACTGTGATGTGAACTTGTGTATTTGTCCGTTACAACAGTGACACACTCATCTGCAGAGTGATGGTTCCTGGAGTGAGCTGTGGGAACGTGCTGTATGAGGATGCAGCCTGGAGATGGAAGAACATTTGGAAGAACTGGAAATATTTTGGGGAAGAACCATGAGTTGGAGAGCAACACCGCTAACACCGCAAAACCAACACTGCAGACTGTTTATTTTATTTATGGATATGTTCCCAGAAAAATTTCTGGTTAGTCTCACACACACACACACACACACACACACACACACACACACACACACACACACACACACACAGTTCATTGTTCTCCTCTCAGTGAGACTCGTCTCAGGAACAAAGAATACAATGACTTCTAGCTGTGTGTGTGTGTGTGTGTGTTACGATATCTGTCTGTCTGTCTGTCTGTCTGTCTGTGTGTCTGTCTGTCTGTCTGTCTACCTGTGTGTCTGTCTGTCTGTCTGTCTGTCTGTCTGTCTGTCTCAATTCAATTCATTTTATTTCTTTAACCTGACATTCTCACAAACCCTGATGATCAACCCTGAGGTGATGGTGGTGAGGAAAAACTCCCCTCACACAACATGAGAAAGAAACCTCAAGAGGAACCAGACTCTAAATGGAACCCATCCTCATCTGGGTGATAACAGATCGCGTGATTATAAATAACTTATTTCTATAACTGTGTCCTACAGAGTCACAAAGTCAACTGCGTTTACAGAAAGTGATGAATTTGAGCATCAGAGTCATTTCTGAACTCATTCCAGTTTGAGCTTAAAGTCTGTTGTGTGGAACTGAAGTTCTGAACTGTTCAGTGATGGAGACCTGAGTGTGAACTGTTCTGAGTCGTTGGAGTCTTCAGGCTCTCCGTGGAAGAACATCTTTATGGTTTTTACATGGAAGCATCTACAGTAAAGTCATGGTGATGTTCAGGCTGTTCAGGGCTCCATCATAAGCAGGAGCGAGAGATTTACAGGAGAACTCCAACCAGGAGACACAGGGCATTAGGATGGACCAGACAGGTCTGCTAGATATCTGTCTGTTCTTATAATGGATTACAGTATAAACAGAGTAGCTGTCTCACTGCTCCTGAGTATAAACGAGTGTGGAGATGAACAGAGAGATTATCTTTATAAACAGTTTTAAAGGATGGTGAAGTCCATTCTTCTGCCTTATAAGGAGTGTGCCGAGTGTCTTCATCATCACTACGATCGTTACATGTTACCACATCTTGTTAGAGGACTGAAACAAATAGACAGGTAAAGCAGACAGACAGGTAAAGCAGACAGACAGGTAAAGCAGCCTGAGATACACGTTGACCTGTTCAATCTGGAACAGTAACCACATTTCCACTGAACTAAACACGCGATGGAGAAATTCCACAAAATTCGAGCGTAATGTGACGAGGAAACAGAAACGCAAGCGTTCTGATAAACACAGCGAGGGAAGAAACCCAGCTTTAATCACCACATCATTCAGTGGAAACCCAGCGAGGGAGTTTACAGTAGAACATCTGCTTCTGAGGTCCAGTTACAGTCTAAAGACCCTGACCATCAGTGCACACACACACACACACACACACACACACACACACACACACACACACACACACACACACACAATGATAAATAATAATCTAGACAAACCCTTGCACTTCCTCTCACTCAAACCCACTGCATGTCTATCTGATCAGATCATGGGATTATTTTTAATAATCTATTTTTAGACATGTTTACTTCTTTGATTCAGGAGCTTGGTTGCAAATGTGAATTTTCCTCCGGGGATTAAAAAAGTGATTCTGATTAATGTGCGTGTGTGTGTGTGTGTGTGTGTGTGTGTGTGTGTGTTTAATAACCTGATCACATGGTGTTTACATTCTCAGTTCATGCAACAGAATGTTCAGAGGTTTTATGCATCAGAGTTTTAGTGAACCACATCCTGATGAGTCACAGCCCAATCTACTCATTACACAGACAAGAGGGGAGGAGTTCAACACTGACTTTACCCCCCCACTCACACACACCCTTACCTACACGTCTATTCAAACAGATAATGCCTGGAGTAATTGAACCGCTTCTAAAAATAATAAATTCTTCTCTTACGATCGGCTATGTACCCAAATCCTTTAAACTAGCAGTTATCAAACCCCTGATTAAAAAACCTGACCTTGATCCCTGTCAGCTGTCCAATTATTGGCCAATATCAAACCTCCCCTTTATCTCCAAGATCCTTGAAAAAGCTGTGGCACAGCAGTTATGCTCATATTTACATAGGAATAACATCCATGAAATGCATCAGTCAGGATTTAGACCTCATCATAGCACAGAGACAGCACTGGTTAAAGTAGTAAACGACCTACTGTTGGCGTCTGATCAGGGCTGTGTCTCGCTACTTGTGTTGCTTGACCTTAGTGCAGCATTTGATACCATTGATCATTCCATTCTTCTGGATAGACTAGAAAATGTTGTGGGAGTTAAGGGAACGGCCCTCTCCTGGCTCAGCTCTTATTTAACTGATCATTATCAGTATGTTGATGTAAATGGTGATTTTTCTAAACGTACTGAGGTAAAGTTTGGTGTTCCACAAGGTTCTGTCTTGGGTCCACTGCTTTTTTTCCCTCTATATATGTTCCCTCTGGGTGATATTATTCGTAAACATTGTATTAGTTTCCACTGTTATGCTGATGACACACAGTTGTATGTCTCTGCAAAACCTGATGAGAGACACCAGCTTAATAGAATTGAGGAATGTGTGAAGGACATTAGACACTGGATGCTTATTAACTTCCTTCTGCTTAACTCTGACAAGACTGAAGTACTTGTACTCGGACCACATGCAGCTAGAAGTAAGTTTTCTGATTCCACAGTGACTCTGGATGGCCTTTCTGTTTCTTCACGTGCAGCAGTAAAAGACCTCGGAGTGATTATTGACCCCAGTCTTTCATTTGAAACTCACATTGATAACATCACCCGGATAGCTTCCTTTCATCTCAGAAATATTGCTAAGATAAGAAATTTAATGTCACTACATGACGCAGAAAAACTAGTCCATGCTTTCGTTACCTCCAGGTTGGATTATTGTAATGCCTTACTGTCTGGATGTTCCAATAAGTGCATAAACAAGCTCCAGTTAGTTCAAAATGCAGCAGCAAGAGTCCTTACTAGAACTAGAAAATATGACCACATCACCCCTGTCTTATCCACACTGCATTGGCTCCCAATCAAATTTCATATTGATTATAAAATACTAATATTGACCTTTAAAGCACTGAATGGTCTCGCACCACAGTACCTGAGTGAACTTCTGCTCCTCTATGACCCGCCACGCCTACTTAGATCAAAAGGTGCAGGCTATCTGCTGGTACCTCGTATAGTGAAGGCTACATCAGGGGGCGGAGACTTTTCTTACAAAGCCCACAGTTATGGAACAGCCTTCCAAGTAGTGTTCGGGAATCAGACACAGTCTCAGTGTTTAAGTCTCGGCTGAAAACCACGGGTGATTGCTCTAAGACAGCGAGGGAGGCTCAGCCTCCTCTAAAAATGACGAACACCGTGTAGGATGAATTGCGCTAGGCTTACAGTGGTGCTTGAAAGTTTGTGAACCCTTTAGAATTTTCTATATTTCTGCATAAATATGACCTAAAACGTCATCAGATTTTCACACAAGTCCTAAAAGTAGATAAAGAGAGCCCAGTTAAACAAATGAGACAAAAATATTATACTTGGTCATTTATTTATTGAGGAAAATGATCCAATATTACATATCTGTGAGTGGCAAAAGTATGTGAACCTTTGCTTTCAGTATCTGGTGTGACCCCCTTGTGCAGCAATAACTGCAACTAAACGTTTCCAGTAACTGTTGATCAGTCCTGCACACCGGCTTGGAGGAATTTTAGCCCATTCATCCGTACAGAACAGCTTCAACTCTGGAATGTTGGTGGGTTTCCTCACATGAACTGCTCGCTTCAGGTCCTTCCACAACATTTCGATTGGATTAAGGTCAGGACTTTGACTTGGCCATTCCAAAACATTAACTTTATTCTTCTTTAACCATTCTTTGGTAGAATGACCTGTGTGCTTAGGATTGTTGTCTTGCTGCATGACCCACCTTCTCTTGAGATTCAGTTCATGGACAGATGTCCTGACATTTTCCTTTAGAATTCGCTGGTATAATTCAGAATCCATTGTTCCATCAATGATGGCAAGCAGTCCTGGCCCAGATGCAGCAAAACAGGCCCAAACCATGATACTACCACCACCATGTTTCACAGATGGGATAAGGTTCTTATGCTGGAATGCAGTGTTTTCCTTTCTCCAAACATAACGCTTCTCATTTAAACCAAAAATTCTATTTTGGTCTCATCCGTCCACAAAACATTTTCCAATAGCCTTCTGGCTTGTCCACGTGATCTTTCGCAAACTGCAAACGTGCAGCAATGTTCTTTTTGGAGAGCAGTGGCTTTCTCCTTGCAACCCTGCCATGCACACCATTGTTGTTCAGTGTTCTCCTGATGGTGGACTTATGAACATTAACATTAGCCAATGTGAGAGAGGCCTTTAGTTGCTTAGAAGTTACCCTGGAGTCCTTTGTGACCTCGCTGACTATTACACGCCTTGCTCTTGGAGTGATCTTTGTTGGTCGACCACTCCTGGGGAGGGTAACAATGGTCTTGAATTTCCTCCATTTGTACACAATCTGTCTGACTGTGGATTGGTGGAGTCCAAACTCTTTAGAGATGGTTTTGTAACCTTTTCCAGCCTGATGAGCATCAACAATGCTTTTTCTGAGGTCCTCAGAAATCTCCTTTGTTCGTGCCATGATACACTTCCACAAACATGTGTTGTGAAGATCAGACTTTGATAGATCCCTGTTCTTTAAATAAAACAGGGTGCCCACTCACACCTGATTGTCATCCCATTGATTGAAAACACCTGACTCTAATTTCACCTTCAAATTAACTGCTAATCCTAGAGGTTCACATACTTTTGCCATTCACAAAGATGTAATATTGGATCATTTTCCTCAATAAATAAATGACCAAGTATAATATTTTTGTCTCATTTGTTTAACTGGGTTCTCTTTATCTACTTTTAGGACTTGTGTGAAAATCTGATGACGTTTTAGGTCATATTTATGCAGAAATATAGAAAATTCTAAAGGGTTCACAAACTTTCAAGCACCACTGTATGTTATAGCCGACCTTATAACATTGCTATTTCAGATCCAGAATCATTGAAATATATGTGCTCAACCCAACTACAGTGCGAAATCATTCCGTTATAACTTTCCCCAGTTCGCCTAATGTGTGCGTGAGTTTTTCCCCCTCGTGACAGCGCGATGCAGCCCAGCCTCAGTGGACTTCAATGGCATTTGGGAGCTCTGCGCTTTCAATCTCAAAATGCAAGACGGTTATTGGACAAATACTGCGAAAATGCCCGCCCACGGACTCCCAGCCTCACAGTGGGAGGGACATGGCAGTTTCCACGAGGAGACTGGTGATTGGTGAAAGCAGCAGGATATTTTCTTTGATTGACAGCTCATTTCAACTATAGACAGGCAGCGGTGAATTTCAGTTCAGTCCCATGCGGATTCGCAAGTGCTGTGGTGTATTGTAAGAGATCAGCTTACATTTCGATTTCATTCATTACATACGGTTTCTACCAGCTTTTTTAGCTTTTTTAGCTTCTACCAGCTTTTTTATATATTTTCATTGTAAATAAAGTGTAAATATAGTGTTGTCAAGTTTGCTATCTTAGTTCCAGAAATTTTGTTTATTTGAGTGACTGAACTTGAACTTGAGGGGGCTAGTCAGCTAGCAAGAAAGCTGCGCACAGATGCCAAGCATTGCTGATTTAATTTTGGTGAAGCCATTTGCCAGTCTTCCTTTCGAGGAATACATTAAAATTAAAGAGCAGGGTAGACCAACGCCTCATATTGACTTGGTGAAAAAGGTAGGGAATAATACTCGTTCCTTTCAGCTCTCCTGGTACGAGAAAGTGAATTGGCTAACAGCAAGCGACCCACATCAACAACAGTAAATAGGCTACTTTAGTAATATGTCATGGATGGACCAAAAATATAGAATCTATTTAAAATGTTTATGCTGAGTATATTATATTGGAATATATATTTCTCTGGATATGAATTAAACACAGCTACAATTTGGAAAACATTTTTAAACAAAAACACAGCCGAGAACATTTCACACTACAGACCTGGATTAAAAGTGAAGGGTTATCAAAATTGTCAATAAAACATTTCTCAGTCAAAATAAGTAAAATATAGGGAAAGTGTCATTGAATGAAATGTGTGGCACCCAGCTCTATGTTTGGCTCCCCAAGGTCAGTGCTTGTGCCTATTCCAGAACACTCTGCTGTTACTGCTGAGGTTCCTCACAAAGAGCTGCTTTCAATAATGATCAATTTTTAAACAACATGCCACAATTTTAAAATATAAAATGTTAAAATATACCCCCCCCAACACCACCATCATGTATATTGGACAGTAGGCTAATGGGCCAAAAGAACCTGTTATTTCACAGTTTGTGACGCTGCCAACAATCAGCCAGATCAGAGGCAAGAGTATGGGCAAAATTGATGTGTTTTTTTCTTTTTTCTTTTAAAATCTGGAAATATCGTAACCGACCAGCCTCCCCTGTTTGAAAGACTACCAGCCGCCACTGCTGAAAACAGATCTGTTTAGTCAAGCCTTGTGTTAATGGTGTTTATGAGGTAAAGGTGTAGATCTGGAGGATCCTCAGACAGAGTGTTTTGGTAAACTGGGATGTATGGATGCTGTCAGTCCCCACTCGCTTGCTCACTCGAGTTTGTTGACGGTGTAGTGGCTGCTGCTTTATGTCCCGGGGCTCCCTCATGCCTGTGTTACCTTCTGGCTCTCTCCTTTTAGTTATGCTGTCATAATTAGTTGCCGGAGTCCCTGCTTGTACTCAGTGCAATATGTATACTGTTCCTACTTATTCAGGTGACATTGGGCATACCTAACAACCTGTGTTCTCTCTCTCTCTCTCTCTCTCTCTCTCTCCCCCCCCAAAAAAAAAAAAATCTGCCCCTCTGAGTTACAGGTCAATCCTGAGATTGAGATGTTGAACCTCTTCTGCTCCTCGGACCTGCTTGATCCATCCTGGTGCCCTGTGTCTGGTTGGAGTCTCATTGCATCACTCCTGTGGAGGACGGCCCCATGAGGACAGTTGAAAGTCACACCTGGAGGACGCTCTGGACTCTTACAGTAATGCTTTTATGGCTGAGGACTACAGTTGACTTGCTAACTTTAGGACTGCAGTTGTCATGAACAGTTTTGCACTCAAGTTTCCATCAATGAAGAGTTTATAACATCAATGAAACTGACTTCATGTTAAAACTGTTAATGTTATAGTCATGCTGTCTGTTGTTGCCCAAATGAGGATGGGTTCCCTTTTGAGTCTGGTTTCTCTCGAGGTTTCTTCCTCATGTCGTCTGAGGGAGTTTTTCTTTGCCACCGTTGCCACAGGCTTCATCATTGCGGATAGATTAGGGATAAAATTAGCTCATGTCTTGGGTCATTCAGATTCTGTAAAGCTGCTTTGGGACAATGTTTGTTTATTGTTAAAAGCGCGATATAAATAAACTTGACTTGACACACACTCTCTTGCTCTCGTTCTCTCTCTCTGTGTGTCTCTCTTACTCTGTCTCTCTCTCTCACACTCTCTCTCTCACACACACACACATGTCAACCTTTGGTCAATCAAACCTGTATAACCAACCTCCAAAATCCGTATTTCCCTTATAAAATCCTTATAAGATGCAAATTAAAATAATTTACCTAAAATTTGAATGATAATTAACAATGATATATCCAAGTTACTTTTTATTCAATATTAATAACAATAAACCTTCAGAACGAATACAAAGCTCCAATGTTTAACAAAAACACAAAGTGTCACTCTAATGTTCTGAATTGTACTCCATGACAGCTTTTTTAGCGCTCTGCACCAATACCTCACGAGGCTGCATGTCACAGCAAGTGTCTAGCTGTGTTGATCTCACACTGCAGTAGGCCAGGTCAGTGTGTCTGCATTCAGGTTCTTTCTGCTCTCTGTGTGCATCTTCCTGACTTGAGAGAAAACTCTCTCACAGTCAGCATTACTGTGGGGTAAACAGAGCACTGCCTAACTTGAACTAAAACTCCCAATACCTTGTGTTTTCTCTTTTCCAGTTGTTGGTATATCAGTTTTTGAGCGCGCAAATACTGTCATCAGTGGCTGATTTTGCCTTTGGCTTGCATTCCGCTGATGTTTAGTTTCGATTTGAAATGTTCTTTCACATCATACACTCCCGATGCTGTAACTTTGATGTCATGCACACACAGTGTGCAGTGTGCGTATTCGTCGTTTTTGGAGGCTGCCAGTTGGATTATGCCATTGAAAAGGTCCTTCCATTCAGGGTGTCAAGTCGTGTCAGTTTTGTTTGGTTATTTCTGTGCAATTTCCCCAACTTGAATAAAGGATTGTGGCATCTGGTGGAGGTTTAGGGTAACTGGACTTCACTCAAAGGATTCGACAAGACAACTGTTTCCGTTTCCTCTTTTTTTCTCTTTTTATTAAAGTTCAAGGCACATCCATAAAATTGCAATGGCAGGTAGATGGTAGAAACAGTTAACAGGTCTTTAGCTCTTTAAGTCTTTAGTTCTGTCTTTAGCTCTTAACACTTTTCCTTTAGCTTTGTCTTTAATTTTCTCTTTAGGTGAAAATCCTTTGAAAATATTAAAATAGAAAAACCACAACAACAATTATTAACAGTTAAAATGCAAAAATGCAATGCTTCTGTGCAAAATACGCATGTAGAAATGCACTATGCAAATATGCCTTAAATACTTATGCAAAATAGACATATGAGAATAAATATTTTAAACTACAAACCAGATAACACTTAAATATGACTGTAGAAAAACAAGATTTAACTATTTAGTATACACATTAAAATCACAAGGAAATAAACTACCAGAAGAACCAATACAACCACACAAGCCATAGCAGTACGCTCAATTTGGCCATTCACAGCTGCTTTAAGTAGCCCACAAATCCACTGCAACTACCAATACCATATAATGCAGATAAATATTGCAGTGAAGGAATCTGTGCCCAGGTTTATACTTAACCACACAACAATAAGACGCCAACAATGGAGTACAAACACTATGCTGCGTGTATTCAAATAGAAAGCCCAACACTGTTGCACGGCCACGCATTGTCAAAGCAAATACCAACCAAACACAGAGAAGCAGCACAATAAATTTCAACATTAAATAAAGCAGAACAAAATGCAAATGCTTACTGGCTGCCTCTCCAGTTTCCCAAATGCCACATTTGCAGTGTTAGCTTGAGTAGGTCAGAAGCACAACAGTTTTAAAGTAACTCTTACCAGTCTCCCACCACCCCACAACTAATCAGCTGATTAACACACCTGTGAGCCTTCAGCTTGCAGCTCACACTCAGCTGCAACGAGCCCAGCTGCAATTGATAATCAGCTGACTGGCAATGCTCGTTCCAGCCAATCAGCTGAGTTGCAGTGATCTCACTTTCAAACACACACTTTTTTTCCAGTTTTCTAAACACATTTTCCCCTGTGTTTCCCAAATGTAAACAAACACCATTAAAAACCAGTTTGACTTTACACAGGGAGAAACCTACCGCTGTATTGTGTTTTGAATTTCTTTGCCGGAGTGCCCATTCAGAGTGCCTTTTCAGTCGCTAGTGAAAGTCGCTCAGGTGGAAATACGCGTTTCAAACAAAATGTTACTTCCCGGTTGGCGGGATTCTCGCAATGCGGTGTGTGCATGATCAGAAGTGGAACGAAGTCTCGCTACAACAAGATAACGCGCGATTTCATAAGACCCTTTACTGGCTGTCTGTGCTTTCTGTGGTGTACAGTACGTTTGGAAATGTTATGCACTCTTTTATCATCGTGGGAATTGATTATAGCTCTAAATAAATATTGAAGTTTTTTTAAAGAATCCGTATTTGTACGCCTGTATACTACGTTTATTGAATCAAATCTGTATAAAATACGGACATTCTGTATAGGTTGACATGTATGCTCTCACTCTCTCTGTTTCTCTCTCTCACTCTCTCTCTCTTGCTCTGTCTCTCTCTCTCTCTCTCTCTGCACTGCATGCTGGGAGTTTGCTGGTGGAGGGTGTGGTGAGCGTTAGCTGAGAGCTTGTGATTTTTCCAATCTGAACTTTTCTCTTGTTTTTTCTTGTGTTATTCAATTTTTGAGTATTTTGTAGCTGTTAGTAGTGGTGTTTTAGTGTTTTGTGTGTGTGTTTGTTTGTTGGCTGTTTGGCGGGGATGGTGTCCTCCGGGACGCCGCCCCTGTCCTTGAAGCATGGAGTAAGGGCGGTGCCACAACCTATGGTTCCGGTAGAGCAGGTGTTGCTTGCGGCCGGAACACTGGTGGGTTTTGGAAACATCGTGTGCTCCTCCCACATGAATAAAGCGGTGATGGTGTTTTTGAAGCATCAGGAACTTGTCAGTCAGCTCATAGAGAGTCACACATCACATTATCTCTAGCCGCTTTATCCTTCTACAGGGTCGCAGGCAAGCTGGAGCCTATCCCAGCTGACTACGGGCGAAAGGCGGGGTACACCCTGGACAAGTCGCCAGGTCATCACAGGGCTGACACATAGACACAGACAACCATTCACACTCACATTCACACCTACGGTCAATTTAGAGTCACCAGTTAACCTAACCTGCATGTCTTTGGACTGTGGGGGAAACCGGAGCACCCGGAGGAAACCCACGCGGACACGGGGAGAACATGCAAACTCCGCACAGAAAGGCCCTCGCCGGCCCCGGGGCTCGAACCCAGGACCTTCTTGCTGTGAGGCGACAGCGCTAACCACTACACCACCGTGCCGCCCCGCTCATAGAGAGTAATATATATATATATAAATGATGAGTTTGTCCAAGTTTCCCCACTGGTGGTGCCCTCTGTCCGGGTCACCGTGTCTGGAGTCCCTCTGTTTATTCCCAACGAGGCGCTGGAGAAAGAACTGAAGCACTTCGGGAAATTCACGAGCAGATTACGGACAGTGAATTTGGGCTGTAGGAGCGATAAACTCAAACACGTTCAGTCTCTTCGGAGACAAGTGTTTGTTTCTGGACTCCCCGACTCAAACACTGGAAGTTTCCTTCCGTGTTAAACACGAGGAAGGCTTTTACATGGTTTATGAAAGTTCGGGGAGCATGGAATGTTTTGAGTGTGGGTATGTGGGTCACAAGCGGGTTGCCTGTCCTCACAGACAGCGGGGAGCAGAGCCGGCTGCTGCCGCTGGGACTGTCAGTGAGGACAGGGGAAGGAACGGGACTGAAAGCGGAGTGACTGTGGAGACTGACCGTGTGGAGGGGGTCAGCGGGGTGGTTGGTGTGACTGATGGTAGGGAGGGGGTCAGCGGGGTGGTTGATGGTAGGGAAGTGAACAGGGTGTGGATGTTGTGACTGATGGTGTGGAGGAGGGCAGTAGAAGGACTGATGTGACTGACAGTGGGGAGGTGAACAGCAGTAAAGCTCTTGTGACTGATGGTGGGGAGGGGGGCAGTAGAAGGACTGATGTGACTGACAGTGGGGAGGTGAACAGTGGTTGGCCAACGCCATCAGAATCTGCTCCACCCGCTCAGGTTGAGTCCGGCAGCTCCGCGCCTGGCGCTACAGAGACTGGAAGCAGTGTTTCAGCAGAGTTGATGGAGGCTGAACAGAGCAGGGTGGAGCTAGGAGAGGTTGGTGTGGGAGGGTCTGAGCAGAACGCGGAGTCTCCGGTCTCACAGAAGGCTGTCAGACCCGACAGTGAGACAGAAGAGGTGACGAAGCCGGACCGCTGTTATGGTGACAATGTGACTGACATGGACTGTGACTCTGACTCTGTTTCTATAACAGACAGTCTTTCTGTGCAGAGTTTGCATGTTCTCCCCGTGTCCGTGTGGGTTTCCTCCGGGTGCTCTGGTTTTTCCCACAGTCCAAAGACATGCAGGTTAGGTTAACTCATCTCATCTCATTATCTGTAGCCGCTTTATCCTGTTCTACAGGGTCGCAGGCAAGCTGGATCCTATCCCAGCTGACTACGGGCGAAAGGCGGGGTTCACCCTGGACAAGTCACCAGGTCATCACAGGGCTGACACATAGACACAGACAACCATTCACACTCACATTCACACCTACGCTCAATTTAGAGTCACCAGTTAACCTAACCTGCATGTCTTTGGACTGTGGGGGAAACCGGAGCACCCGGAGGAAACCCACGCGGACACGGGGAGAACATGCAAACTCCGCACAGAAAGGCCCTCGCCGGCCACGGGGCTCGAACCCAGGACCTTCTTGCTGTGAGGCAACAGTGCTAACCACTACACCACCGTGCCACCCCTGCATGATCTTAATTTTTGTAAAAATTTTAAATTATTTTGGATCTATTGGAGATCCAGGAAGGAAACTTTTCCTTCACTCATGAAGTGGTGGGAGGTAGGAAAAGCCCAAATTAGAGTGTTTTTTGCCAGCAGTATTCTTTTAATTCCACAGCTAAGATCCAGAGAACTGTCCAGAAACTGGAAGAGGAAATAAGAGACTTGGAAAAAAAATTTTACCTCACAAGCTGATCAACAAAAAAATGATGGGTAAATTTTTAAAAGGCAGGAACTCAACTCCCTTCTGCAGGACAGAGCTAAAGGAGCACTAGTCCGAGCACGGTTTACTAGACTCCAAGACATGGATGCGCCAACTTCTTTCTTTTTTAACTTGGAGAAATCTGCTGTTCAGAGGAAACAAATGGTCTGTCTTCGTCGTTCTGATGGACACATCACTACAGACCCAGCCGAGATGAGGAAGCTCACAGTGGAGTTTTATACAGATCTGTTCAGCGCCGGCAGCTGTGACATGGACTGTGCTGCAGAGCTTCTGCAGGGGCTTCCTCAACTGAGCTTAGAAGACCAGAACACTCTGAACGCAGAAATCGTTTTAGATGAGCTGACTGCTGCGGTGTCCCAGATGGCACCAGGCAAGGCTCCGGGACTAGATGGGCTTCCTTCGGACTTTTTTAAACACTTCTGGACAATACTGGGACGGGACCTTTTGGGCGTTTTTAAAGAGTGTTTTAAAAAAGCGAGCCTTCCGGCTTCCTGTAGGCGAGCAGTTCTTTCACTGCTGCCCAAGAAGGGAGACCTAGCTCTTTTAAAGAACCGGAGACCTGTAGCTCTTTTATGTATGGACTATAAGATCCTCTCCAAGGTTTTATCAAATAGATTAAAACATTTTATTGATTTATTTATTGGTGCAGATCAGTCTTATTGTACAACCCCGATTCCAAAAAGTTGGGACAAAGTACAAATTGTAAATAAAAACGGAATGCAATGATGTGGAAGTTTCAAAATTCCATATTTTATTCAGAATAGAACATAGATGACATATCAAATGTTTAAACTGAGAAAATGTATCATTTAAAGAGAAAAATTAGGTGATTTTAAATTTCATGACAACAACACATCTCAAAAAAGTTGGGACAAGGCCATGTTTCCCACTGTGAGACATCCCCTTTTCTCTTTACAACAGTCTGTAAACGTCTGGGGACTGAGGAGACAAGCTGCTCAAGTTTAGGGATAGGAATGTTAACCCATTCTTGTCTAATGTAGGATTCTAGTTGCTCAACTGTCTTAGGTCTTTTTTGTCGTATCTTCCATTTTATGATGCGCCAAATGTTTTCTATGGGTGAAAGATCTGGACTGCAGGCTGGCCAGTTCAGTACCCAGACCCTTCTTCTACGCAGCCATGATGCTGTAATTGATGCAGTATGTGGTTTGGCATTGTCATGTTGGAAAATGCAAGGTCTTCCCTGAAAGAGACGTCGTCTGGATGGGAGCATATGTTGCTCCAGAACCTGGATATACCTTTCAGCATTGATGGTGTCTTTCCAGATGTGTAAGCTGCCCATGCCACACGCACTAATGCAACCCCATACCATCAGAGATGCAGGCTTCTGAACTGAGCGCTGATAACAACTCGGGTCGTCCTTCTCCTCTTTAGTCCGAATGACACGGCGTCCCTGATTTCCATAAAGAACTTCAAATTTTGATTCGTCTGACCACAGAACAGTTTTCCACTTTGCCACAGTCCATTTTAAATGAGCCTTGGCCCAGAGAAGACGTCTGCGCTTCTGGATCGTGTTTAGATACGGCTGCTTCTTTGAACTATAGAGTTTTAGCTGGCAACGGCGGATGGCACGGTGAATTGTGTTCACAGATAATGTTCTCTGGAAATATTCCTGAGCCCATTTTGTGATTTCCAGTACAGAAGCATGCCTGTATGTGATGCAGTGCCGTCTAAGGGCCCGAAGATCACGGGCACCCAGTATGGTTTTCCGGCCTTGACCCTTACGCACAGAGATTCTTCCAGATTCTCTGAATCTTTTGATGATATTATGCACTGTAGATGATGATCTGTTCAAACTCTTTGCAATTTTACACTGTCGAACTCCTTTCTGATATTGCTCCGCTATTTGTTGGCGCAGAATTAGGGGGATTGGTGATCCTCTTCCCATCTTTACTTCTGAGAGCCGCTGCCACTCCAAGATGCTCTTTTTATACCCAGTCATGTTAATGACCTATTGCCAATTGACCTAATGAGTTGCAATTTGGTCCTCCAGCTGTTCCTTTTTTGGACCTTTAACTTTTCCAGCGGCGGCACGGTGGTGTAGTGGTTAGCGCTGTCGCCTCACAGCAAGAAGGTCCTGGGTTCGAGCCCCGTGGCCGGCGAGGGCCTTTCTGTGTGGAGTTTGCATGTTCTCCCCGTGTCCGCGTGGGTTTCCTCCGGGTGCTCCGGTTTCCCCCACAGTCCAAAGACATGCAGGTTAGGTTAACTGGTGACTCTAAATTGACCGTAGGTGTGAATGTGAGTGTGAATGGTTGTCTGTGTCTATGTGTCAGCCCTGTGATGACCTGGCGACTTGTCCAGGGTGAACCCCGCCTTTCGCCTGTAGTCAGCTGGGATAGGCTCCAGCTCGCCTGCGACCCTGTAGAAGGATGAAGCGGCTAGAGATAATGAGATGAGATGAGAACTTTTCCAGCCTCTTATTGCCCCTGTCCCAACTTTTTTGAGATGTGTTGCTGTCATGAAATTTCAAATGAGCCAATATTTGGCATGAAATTTCAAAATGTCTCACTTTCGACATTTGATATGTTGTCTATGTTCTATTGTGAATACAATATCAGTTGTTGAGATTTGTAAATTATTGCATTCCGTTTTTATTTACAATTTGTACTTTGTCCCAACTTTTTTGGAATCGGGGTTGTATTCCAGACAGGTCAATGTATGATAATTTATTTTTAATAAGGGATATATTTGATGTTTGTAATTTATATAATGGGTGGCACGGTGGTGTAGTGGTTAGCGCTGTCGCCTCACAGCAAGAAGGTCCTGGGTTCGAGCCCCGGGGCCGGCGAGGGCCTTTCTGTGTGGAGTTTGCATGTTCTCCCCGTGTCTGCGTGGGTTTCCTCCGGGTGCTCCGGTTTCCCCCACAGTCCAAAGACATGCAGGTTAGGTTAACTGGTGACTCTAAATTGAGCGTAGGTGTGAATGTAAGTGTGAATAGTTGTCTGTGTCTATGTGTCAGCCCTGTGATGACCTGGCGACTTGTCCAGGGTGTACCCCGCCTTTCGCCCATAGTCAGCTGGGATAGGCTCCAGCTTGCCTGCGACCCTGTAGAACAGGATAAAGCGGCTAGAGATAATGAGATGAGAATGAATGAATTTATATAATATTAATGTTGGTATTTTATCCATGGACCAAGAAAAGGCATTTAATCTTGTGGATCATGGTTTTCTCTTCTCCGCCCTGCAGGCTTTTGGAATTGGGGGGAGTTTTTATCCTGGGTCAAACTATTGTATAATGAAGCCTGCTGTTTAGTAAAGGTGGGGGGAGGGTTGAGCTGCCGTGCCAGTTAAAAGAGGAATCAGACAGGGCTGCCCCATCTCAGGCCAGCTCTACAGCATTGTCATTGAACCTCTTCTGTGTAGGCTGAGGAGACGGTTACAGGGCCTGGGTCTCCCTGAGCTGGCTCAGAACCGCTCTGTGGCCGTCTCAGCTTATGCAGATGATGTTAATATTTTTATACAAAATCAGAGAGATATACCGGTAGAAGAACTTAAAGAAAGCCTGACTGTGTATGAAAAGGCTTCCTCCGCTAAAGTTAACTGGGACAAATGTGAAGCGTGTCTAATAGGTCAGTGGAGCCTAGGAGACGTCCCTGAGCTACCCGGGAAATTTAAGTGGGGAAAAAAGAGGCATCAAAGTTCTGGGAGTGTACTTGGTGGGCGAGGACTTCCAAAAACAGAACTGGGAGGGAGTGCTGGAGAAGGTGAGCGCCAAGTTGTCTAAATGGAAATGGCTGCTTCCCCAGCTGTCCTACAGGGGTAGAGTTCTGATAGCCAATAACCTGGTCGCCTCTTCTCTTTGGCACAGACTGATCATCTTAGTGCCACCACCAGGCCTCGTGAGGGACATACAGCAGCTCCTGGTGAACTTCTTCTGGTCAGGTCAGCATTGGCTGAGGGCACCAGTTCTGTATCTCCCTGTGGCTGAGGGAGGACAAGGCCTCATGGACATTCCATCAAGAATTGCTGCCTTCAGACTGCAAACAGCGCAGAGGCTACTTTATGGCTGCGGTTATTGCTGGCTGGCATCTGCTCAGCTGCTCCTGAGGAAGGCTGGCCGGCTAAGACTGGATAAACAGTTGTTTCTTCTAAAGACCTCTGAAGTTGACCTGACTGGAATAATACCTTTCTACAACTCGGTGCTTGATGCGTGGGGGACATTCAAGACCACACGGACCACAGACCTCAGACCTGGTTTGTGGATCTTCGAGGAGCCGCTGTTAGACAATGACTTCTTTACATCTGGCATGTAAAGAAGTCATTGTATAGTGAGTCTCTGTCTCTCACTCTCTTGCTCTGTCTCTCACTCTCTCTCTCGCTCTGTCTCTCACTCTCTCTCTCTTGCTCTCTCTCACTCTCTCGCTCTGTCTTTATCTCACTCTCTCTCTTGCTCTGTCTCTCTCTCTCTCGCTCTGTCTCTCTCGCTTGCTCACTCTCTCTCTCTCACTCTGTCTCTCTCTCTCGCTCTGTCTCTCTCTCACTCTCGCTCTCACTCTCTCTCTCTCTCTCTCATTGTGCGCATGCGTGAGTGAGTGGGTGGAGCTGCGGAGCGTGTGTGAGTGAGTGGGTGGAGCTGCGGAGCGTGTGTGAGTGAGTGGGTGGAGCTGCGGAGCGTGTGTGAGTGAGTGGGTGGAGCTGCGGAGCGTGTGTGAGTGAGTGGGTGGAGCTGCGGAGCGTGTGTGAGTGAGTGGGTGGAGCTGCGGAGCGTGTGTGAGTGAGTGGGTGGAGCTGCGGAGCGTGTGTGAGTGAGTGGCCGGGTGCTTGCACTCTGTCTCTCTATTTTCTAACTTTTTCTTGATACTTTTTTGTTTACTTCTGTTTGTTTTTTGTCTTACTAGATTGTGGCTAGTGTAGTGTAGAGGTTGTTTTGTAGTTAGTTTTTCCTCCCAAGCTTGAGCGTCTGCTCCCCCGTGTCGGAAGCATGACGGCTTCAGGCGCGGAGAGGTTTGAAACCTTAACGCGGCAACACGGAATTAAGATCAGTTCCTCTGAGAGTGTAGAGGATTGCAGTTTGGCAATCGGGAAAATTATTGGTCATGAAAATATAGTGTCAGCCGCTCGCATGAATAAAGCGGTTGTTTTGTTCCTTGCAAAGACTGAATTTGTAAACCTTTTGGTTGAAAGAGGCATTGGAGTAAATGGCGAATTCATTCCTGTGACTCCGTTGGCAACACCTTCAAAGAAGGTTATTATTTCCAACGTTCCACCTTTTATAAAAGACGGTGTGTTGCTCGAATCTCTATCTAGGTATGGCAAAGTTGTTTCATCAGTAAAAAAGATTGGGATAACTAGTAAATCGCCACTTTTAAAGCATGTTGTGTCCTTTCGGCGCTTTGTGTTTATAATTGTTGAGGGGAACCATGACCTGGATTTGGCCATCAATATCAAGGTGGATGGTGTCAATTATGGTGTTTATGTGACTACCCATATTATGAGATGTTTTGGCTGTGGGGAAACTGGGCATTTGGTACGTTCTTGTCCTAAAAAGCGACCAGCAAGTAACACTGAAGTTGGACAGGTGTCTCAGAGTGACTTGCCAACCGAAGGAGGTGGTGAGGGGGCAGAAAATCCACCCGCGCCTCAGGCGCAAACTGAAGCTGAAACAGCTGATGTCGCACCCACTGATCCGGTTGTTTCAGCTGAATCAGTGAGTGAGCAAGTCAACGTTGATGCGGAAATGAGTGAGGTTGTTTCGCAAGAGAGTGAAGTTCTTACCCCAGTTGTGGCAGAAGATGGGTCGCTCACCTTTAACGATGAAGAGTTTAAAGTTCCCAATAAAAGGAAGGGGAAGGCGCGTCCCTGACGTCAGGCAAAGAAGAATTCTTTAATTGATCTACAATCCACTACTACTGATGTTGAAAGTGAGGGCGAGGTGTCTGACTGTAGTGTGCACTGCACCTTACGCCAAAGTGGTTATCCTAGTTGTTCCTATGATTTAAATGAAATCAAAATGTTTCTTGCTAAGACGAAGTTTGCACGACGTGTCCAAATTGATGAGTTTTTCCCTGATGTTGAGCAATTTATGCAGAAAGTGAAAACCTACATGGCAGATGGAGTTTTTGAAAACACTGAGGTCTATCGTTTAAAGAAAATTCTAACTAAGCTAAGAGTTTTGTTAGATCTTAATGATTAAAAACAGTCAAAACTGCTTCAGCTAATTTCTATAATGTTTAAGTTTTTCTTTTTTTTCCTACTCATGAGTGAGTTGCATATTGCTTCATTAAATCTAAATGGTGCAAGGGACCGTGCTAAAAAAGCACTCTTTTTTGAATTGTTTAAACAAAAGAAAATTGACGTTGGTTTTGCACAAGAAACCCACACTGATATAGGGAACAGACTGGACTGGGAAAGAGAGTTTGATGGTTTTCCCATTTTAAGTCACAATAACTCTACCAGTGGAGGTGTTGCTATTCTTTTTTCTAAGAACTTTATGCCCACCACTTATCAGGTTGAGGAAGTAGTCTGTGGAAGACTTCTAAAAGTAAAAGCTCAGGTAGAGAAAAAAATGTTTTGTTTTTATATGTGTTTATGCTCCAACCAGGGCCATAGGTAGAATGATTTTTTGCAGACTCTTGAAGGCACCCTTAGAAATTGCGATTCTGATGATGTTTTAGTGTTGGGTGGGGATTTTAATTGCACTGCAAGTGGCCTGGACAGAAATCATGTTGAACCCCATATGCCATCTCAAAAAAGACTTGCAGAGCTGATAAGCTCACATGATTTAGTTGACTTATGGCGTAATTTCCATCATATGCAAAAACAGTATACATGGGTACATTCTTATGGCAACAGAATATCTTTGGTAAGATTAGACAGATTTTATGGTTTTAAACATCAACTGAGCTTTTATAGAGGTTGTTTCATTCTTCCAGTTGGGTTCTCAGATCATTGTATGGTTCTTAACAATTTATTTATTAATAACCTTAAGCCAAAGAGTGCGTACTGGCATTTTAATTCCAGCCTATTAAATGATGCCCATTTTAGAGAGGTTTTTACATTTTTTTGGAATGATTTTAGTCCTATGAAGTTTTCTTTTCAATCTGTTCAGCAGTGGCGGGATATGGCCAAAACCAAAATAAAAGAACTATGTCAACAGTATACTTCCAATGTGACCAGAGACATAACTCAAAAAATTAAGCTCTTGGAAAAGGATATAATGGAGCTCCAAGATTTAGTTGGCCAGTCAGGCGACCAGGATTTCATAAAGTTGAAATTGAAAAAAAAAAATAATGGCGGACTTACTAGATATCCCTGCTCAAGGAGCTTTGGTCAGATCATGGTTTCAAAATGCTGAACAGATGGATGCCCCTTCTAAGTTCTTTTTCAGTCTAGAGCGGAAGAATGGCCAAAAAAGGCTGCTGCATTCTTTAAAATCAGAGGACGGAGCACTCTTGACTGATAAAAGAGAAATTCGAAATCGAGCGGTCAATTTTTATAAAGAACTTTTTAGGAGTGAACTACCCAGTGAGCAGGTTTTTAATCATGGCTTTCTTGAGAATCTCCCAAAAGTGTCTAGTGAAGCCAATGTGAACCTCTGTAAGGCTTTGACCTGAGAGGAACTGCAGGAGGCTCTCCGAAGCATGGAGAGTGGCAAGACACCAGGCATAGATGGGTTGCCCATTGAATTCTACAAGTGTTTCTGGCCAGTCATTGGTGCAGATTTGCTGCTTGTGTTCAATGATAGCTTGACTAGGGGAAAGTTGCCTCTAAGCTGTCGACGGGCAGTGATTACCCTGTTGCCAAAGAAAGGGGATCTCAGTGATATAAGATCATGGAGACCTGTCTCAGTCCTCTGTGCAGAGTATCGTCTGCTTTCCAAATTGTTGGCCGGTAGACTGTCTAAGGTTTTGGAGGAGGTTATTCATCCTGACCAAACCTACTGTGTGCCAGGGAGGGTGATACATGACAATATTGCTTTTATAAGAGACAGTTTAGAAATTGGGAATAATCAACAGTTGGATTTTGGCCTTATATTAGTTGACCAAGAAAAGGCCTTTGACCGCATTGAGCATGAGTATTTAATTTGTGTTTTAGAAGCCTTTGGTTTTAGCCCTGGTTTTGTTCACAAAATTAGAGCGCTGTACAGTGACATTGAAAGTATACTGAAAATAAATGGTGACTTGTGCATTCCTTTTAAAATAGGTAGGGGTATTAGACAAGGTTGCCCCTTGTCAGGTATGCTTTACTCCTTGGCTATTGAACCCCTTCTGATTAAATTAAGGAGTAGTATCAATGGGCTTAAGTTTCCTAATTGTGACCACAGTTTTAAGTTATCTGCCTATGCAGATGATGTGGCCATACTTTTAAGTAGCCAGGGGGAAGTTGAAACCATGTTGCGAATTTTTAATAATTTTCAAGTATGTTCCTCTGCTAAGGTCAACTGGGGAAAAAGTGTAGCTCTGCAAATTGGCAAGTGGCCTAATGGTGCACCATCTCTTCCTGGCAGGTTGTCATGGACAAAAGATGGTTTTAAGTACCTGGGTGTGTATTTGGGGAATGGATCTTTTGTGCATAAAAATTTTGATGGAATTGTTGAAAAGGTTAAAGGCCGCCTTGAAAAATGGAATTTTTTGGTGAAAAATATGTCCTACAGAGGGCCCGTACTTGTTATCAATAACCTGGTAGCTTCCTCCCTCTGGCATCGCCTTGCGTGTATTGACCCTCCTGTCCAGGTTTTATCAAAGATCCAGTCCATCTTATTAAATTTCTTTTGGGATAAGCTACAATGGGTTCCACAAAGTGTTATATACCTTCCAAAGGAGGAAGGGGGACATGGTCTGATACATCTACCGAGTCGGATGGCAGCCTTTCGCCTATGCTTTTTGCAGAGGTTTTTAAATGGGACAGTAAACACCAGCTGGAAAGCAGCAGCATCCATCATTCTTCAGTCTTTTGAGGGGCTGGGGCTGGATAAGACTTTGTTCTGGATGAATCCTAAGTTAATGAACCTAAAAAACTTGCCTGTGTTTTATCTGAACCTTTTTAAGGTGCGGTCCTTATTTACAGTGATCAAGGATCAAAGCAACTGCTCTCTATACTGGACACTTCTGGAACCTTTGGTATATGGGTCTAGGATGGAGCTGTCATCAGAAGAATGTCCCATCCGCAGGGAGATGCTCCTCAAGGCCAAGGTGACCACTCTTGGGGATTTAATCAGAGTTGCTGGACCTACTCTTTCCAATGCTGGGATGCTAGCTGCGCATTTAGGGGTGAAATCAGTTCGTCTCACTAACCAAGCTCTGGTGAAATGGAAATCTTTGTTGTCTGAGAATATAACAGAAATGTTGGCCGATTACTGTATGGGGGTTGTGGTTCCAAGTAATGATGACCAATTCCCTAATTGCTGTATTTCTGTAAATGGGTATGAATGTCCAGATGTGTTATATAAACATGTGCTTTTTTTGGGGACAAGTTTACCCTCTTCCAAGATGATGTACAAGCTGTGTGTTTTAGCTCTGAATGTAAAGTCACTTCAAACGAGGGTCGACACACCTTGGCACAGTGTTCTTCAGGTTGAAGACAAGGTTAAACCTAATTGGAGGGCATTATACAAGTCACCATTAATTAAAAAGTGTGGGGATTTGCAGTGGCGTATATTGCATGGTGCAATAGCAGTCAATGCTTTTATTTCAATCTTAAACCCTAATGTCAGTCAGGATTGTCCATTCTGTGCAATGAGGGAAACTGTTTTTCATGCATTCATGCAGTGTGGGAGGCTGGGTGTTTTATTCTCAGTTTTAAAGACTTTATTTGCTGATTTTAATGAAGATTTTTCAATGACTATGTAGGTTGAATTGGGATTAATTAAATTATAAATTATGTGATAATTGATAATTAAATTAATCAATTTATAAATAAAGATCAGTCTCATAAAATCTTAAATTATTAATCTTAATACTCACCGTGAATGGTTACACTCAAGATTAATGGTAGCTCTGTATTAGATGGGAAACCCAGTTGTATACAAAAGCTAAATTCTGAAGGAAAAAGGAGTTCTAAATAGTTGACCTTGTGAATAAACAACAGGAACAAGTAAAATGCAATTCAATTTTATTAGCTTTTATTTGTCTACTACTCACTAATAATAATAAACTCAAAATACATTCAATGTCAGCAAAGGTAATAACAAGACAAAACAATGGAACAATTACACCTGGACTATAAATTTGAGGGAAAGAGAGAGAGAAAGAGATAGAAGGAAAAAGAAAAGAATCCCTTGTGTGTGCGTGTGTGAGGCTAGGGCAAGCCGATGCGTGTGTGTGTGTGTGACCTAGCTTGTCGTTAGCTAAAACAAAGGAATGTTAGCTAAAACAAAGGAATGTTAGCTAAATAGAACAAAGGATTAGCTCTGTGGCTAATGTGTGCTTTGTGTAGGTATCTGTGGGCAGATGCTAATGACTAGCCACTCTGGCAATGCTTAAACAAAATGGCGGTCAGTGCCTAGGTGTCGTATCACAGGTAACTCAATGAGGAAGGTATCAAAATGGCGTCGGAAAAATGGCGCCTGCAGGCCTAGTCGAGAACACAAGCCTACCAGCTAGCGTATCACCCTGAGGTAGCTAGCAATAAGTTGCTAAGGAGAATCTGACCACGCTACAGCTGGATCCAAACACTGCACTTAACAACAATTTCCAACAGACTATCTAGGCAAAGAACTCAACGCGAGAGAGAGAGAGAGAGAGAGAGAAAGAGTGTGAGAGAGTGTGTATATGTGTTGGATGGAGAGAACTAGGCCTTGTAGCGGTCTAGCCTCGGAGCTTAAAATAACAAACTTGTCGCTGCGCTGCTAATCAGATAGGGAAGCTAGCAATGGAGTTAAGGAAAGATATCATGCAAGATACCCTGTCTAACAAGTTCAAAGAAAAAAAACAGAACCAAAACAAACAATAAAAACAAACAAACAAACAATAAAAACAAACAAACACCTTCCGTGTCTGAGCGGGTATGCTAAATAGCTCAAAGCTTAAACATGACCCTAACAACCATCTGAATAAGCTACAAATTAAAAATTTGCCCAAGTGCCTACTCAATGCGATGGAAGTTCTTTCTCCGATGTCCGCGCTGAGGGTCGCAGTCCGAGGAGAGGAGGTTAGCGGCGCGTTGCGTCCAACCGCGGCTAACGAAGCAGGGAGATGAAGGCCTAGCTGGCCCACGGTGCTTCAGGAGAAACCTCCGGTGATGCGTCGACGAGAAAAAGGCTGAGAGGAGCGAAGCTGTCCGCAAATGCCTCTTAGCGTGGAAAACTACTTAACTGTAGTTAAACTTTGCAAAGGTTTAGAATCGAAACCACTATATCGCTGAAACTTAGCGGGTCGTTCAAAAGTTCGGCCGAAACTAATTTGAACAGGCTGTTCTCAGACAATAGCGGTTAGTCTCAACACTGTAGGCGAGCGTGCCTACAGTCCGTCCGACCACTCCAGTAGTCAGAACATGAGAGAGCGAATCGAGGCGCTCTCGATACAGTTAAAGCAGTTCCACTTCACGTCACATCCGGGTGGAGCGCGCAAGGAAATTGTGGGATCGTTATAGGGGGCGCTGGCGAGTTACCAACATTCCCCCCTTGGCCATAGGCGCTGAAAGGAGTGATACCCTATGGGCACATGGTGTTTAGTCTGCGACCCACGGTCCCTAGTAATCCACAATGAGGTAGTTCCACAATGAGGTAGTTCCACAATGAGGTAGTTCCAAGGGTCCTTTCTGTGAAAAGTCTTTCAGACACAGTTCAACAGTTCAATTCATTTCATACAGTCCATAAGATGCATAGGCACTTGGGCATGAAAGCATAGGCACTTGGACATGAAAACAATTACACTATGGCTACTTAACTACCTTCTACATACAATATTTCACACAGCAAACAAAAATAATCAAAACTCCATAAAGGAAAATGGAAAAGAGGGGTTAGTTAGCGTGTTAGCAAGCCTACTCTTCAAGAAAGTTAGTGGAGGCCTTAGGCCTGATGGAGAATCGGACAATGCCACGATCTAATTTCTCAGGTGCGTAGATCATTTTGTCCAGTTTGCGGTGTAGTGTCAGTATGTACCTATGTAGAGTGATGGCTATGAAGACTGTGATAACCCAACCGCTAGCTAGAAATCCCAGCGCAATTCGGCTTATTAAAGATCCTTGATCGGAAGAAGGGTTTGCGCGGTTATTCAAGAAAGTGGTAGCGATGCCAGTGGGCTTAAGATCGAATTGCACGGTTTTGGTCCCTTCCAGCAGTAGTTGTGCTTGGAGGGTGGAGTTTATCTCAAGTTCGTGACCTGGGAAGGCATCGGGCATTTCTATCTCGGTCTCATACTGGTCAGCGCTAAGGTGATGGAGGGTGATGTCACCCACGTGAACAGTGGCTCCAAGTGGGACACTTAGGAGAGAGGTTTCGTTAGGTATCTTCATTCTAGTGGCAGTGTTATGTTGATCATATGATACCAGAATCTCAGTTTGGGGAGTGTTGATTAGCCACCGATTACCAGCTCTTTCTACTCTAGTTCCTATTCCTTCATCTTTAATAGACAATTTGCCTGCACACTTCTGCTCGGGGACTTTTGTCAATCCACAGAGACGGTCTGTGGTGTCTCGGATAAAGGGATTGCTGGGGCAGACCCAGTGGATATCTTTGGTAGAGGTGCACATGTCTAAATTAGGGACGAGGTAGATAGAGGGGTTGTCATCGTGATAGGCTATGGTGGAAGGTGTCTGCAAACGTACGTGTACGTCGTTGTTCCAGAAACCTACATTAAGGACAGATTTGATTCTGTATATGTTTTGCCGTTCAATAACGGGGAGATTGAGGATGAAGCCTATTTCTAGGTTTTGAGGGTTCACAAAAATGGGGATAGCACTGCCAAGACTATAAGCCAGATGAATCTGTGATGAGTAAACGTTAGTCGTGGTAGTAGATCGGAGTATGCTGTCAACCATGCTGAGGGGTATCAAATATGGTGGGATTTTACCTCCACTCAGGGTGCTGAGAGAGCTACTTACTTCTCTCATCAGGTCCTGCATTAGGTCTCGGATTACTCGGACGTACTTGACCTCGCTTCTCATGATTGTCGCTAGCCTGTCTACGGCATGTACGGTGTTCTTGATTAATGTAGAATGCATGTTAACGGTTAGTATGGTTCCCTGCAGGGTTTTGCCTAGGCCCTGCAGCTCCTCCTGTTGAGTTAGTAGTCTACCCTGGATTTCTGGCATTTCTTCCGTAAGAATGTTCATTTCTCGTTTGACCGCGGTTAGGCTAACGGTGTTAACGGCAGAGAGGCCCATTGAGAACAGAGAGCCAATGGCGGATGCAGCAGTAAGTAGTCCTCCGAGGAACCGTTTAGGGCGTGTTTTGCCGCTGAGTTCCTCCTCAGTGACTATGAACTTCTGTAACTGTTCGAGCATGTGAACTGTGGTACGCTTGGCGTGTTCGATGTTGGACCCAATCTCGGAGTCAGGCCCGGTTTCGAGGTTTGTTTGTGTGGGCGATCTAAAATGCTTACGGTACACGTCCCAAGGATCGAGGCGGGTGTACACGCGCTGGGTATGGACGCGGCAATTGGTGAGGAGCAGTCCTGGGGCATCTTGGAGAACAATGCCACTCGGCGGACCTGGTTCCACTATGTTACCGGCCAATGTGGTCTGCAGGACTAGGAAGATGCCGAGGATCCAGAGAGGGGCCATTCTGCAACATACAGGAGTTTGTTATTCCGATTTGAGTGGTAACGAGGGTGGTTACTTATAGATGCACGCTTATGGATTGAGAGGCATGCAACTAAGTTGGGCAGGCTATAACTTATTGTTTGTCCACCCCCCTATGGAGTGTGGACTGCTCAAAAAGCTTTATTTGGTTGCTATGGACCCATCTATACGAAGGCGCCTGGCTGGGCTTCGAAGTTTTGATGCGGTAGGCGACGGGGGACAGTTTACCGACGATTTCGAAAGGACCGGACCAACGGGGTAAGAATTTTCTGGCTACTCCTACCGGTTTGGTGAAATTGAAGTATAGGACTCTGTCGCCTACTTCGTACTCACGGTGTGTCGCCTTTCTGTCGTAGTAAGCTTTCTGTCCTTTCGCACTCTTTTCGAGGTGTTCCTGGGCCCACGCAAACGTGGCCTGCAAGTGGCGTTGCAAGTCGGTGACGTACTGGTGTGCGGTGTACGCAGTGGCGACGCTTAGGTCCTCTGGTCGGTAGAGGAGGTGTAAGGGAAGAACCATTTCACGGCCAGTCATCATTTCGAACGGGGTGACTCCGGTGGTGCGGTGAGGAGTGGACCGAATGGCCATCAGCACCAGAGGGAGTTTGATGTCCCAATCTTTGCCATGGTGGCTAACATACTTGCGAAGCATGCTCACGATGGTTTGGTTGGCGCGTTCGACCTGACCAGAAGACTGAGGATGATACGCGATGTGGAATTTTGCCTCGACTCCGAGCATCTCCCACAACACTCTCATGACCTCTGCGGTGAAATGAGTACCTCGGTCGGAATCAATGGATAGGGGCAAGCCCCAACGGCTGAACACATGGTTCATAAGAAGGAGAGCGGTGGTCTCTGCGGTTTCGTTTGGGGCGGGCAAGCATTCCACCCACTTCGTGAACGCGCAAGTGACGGTCAGGAGATACTTATTACCTCGAGCCGATTTCGGCACTGGTCCGACCCAGTCTATCTGGAGATTAGACCAGGGGAATGAGATGCCTTTGCTTTGCAGTGGGGCGCGGTTCAACGGTTGGGCTGGTCGGAATTGGCAGCAAATCAAGCACCCTTTGACATACTCAGTAACGTCCTGAATCATGAAGGGCCAATAGACAATCTGTTGGAGTGTCTGGTAGGTCGCCTGAGCGTTCCTATGGCCCCCGCACGGGCTGTCATGAGCGTACTGCAACATGACCCCCCTATGATCTGTGGGCACGACCCACCGGGGAGGTCCCTGGTTGCGTGGTGTGTACACCAGGAGTCCTTTCTCGAGTTTTAAGCCGTTTTTGAGATTGTGAAGGTGATTTAAGTCTCGGGACTGTTGCAACTCTTGTGGGGAAATTGGGGACGCCACGGGGTCCGCAAGGAACTTACGGATTTGGTGGATCACGGGATCCCTTTCCTGCATAGACACCAGGTCGGCATCCTGGGGCAGTCGGCCGAGTTGCACTGTTCCTGCTTGGGGTACTGCGTCAGTTTGACCTGCTCTAGCCTGTCGGCGAGTAATCGCGGTTACGTCATGGCGTGGCGTCTCGGGAAGCCATGGCGGCTGAAATTCCCAAAGGGGGCCGTCTACGGCTCCCGCTTTGGCGAGGCCATCTGCCTCATCGTTACCGACTTTGTCAGGTCCTGGGACTTGAGAATGTCCCTTCACCTTCTTCCAATAGACGCACATTCCCTGTTCGGTTACGAGTCGATCGCATGCTACGAAGAGTTCGGAGTGTTTCACTTCCTTGCCCCTTGCGTTTTTCATGTCCTGCACCTTCCACGAGGGAAAGTGTGAGACGAAGCTATGCCTGGCATAATTTGAATCAGAGCAGAGGACTAACCGCTTGATGTTCTCACAGGCAGCTTGTTGCAGGACGATGAGCACGGCTGCTACCTCCGCATATTGGCTAGTCTTAGCCCCGAGTCGATGTTGGTATTTCCCTTGTATAGGGCCGTTCGCCCATACGATACCGACACCGGCTTGGACTTTGCGTTCATGATGGAATGAGCATCCATCTATGTAAGCGGTGGGGAGGTCTTTGCAGACGTTCTCGTCATAGTAGTGGTGGTCGGAGGGGAGAGCAGGTACGGTTGTTAGTTCGGTTTGATCCGGACTATTCTCGCAGTCGCAATGCTGGCATTCCGCCAGGCCTCGGCCAAGCGCCATCTTGTGGTTCTGGGCGTACTTCACCTCGACGTCGTAGCCCTGTAGTGCCATCATCCAAGCTGCGATGCGACTGTTCGAAACTCTTCCCTCTCTCAGCCTCTGGCTGTTCAAGAACGAGACCGGTTGATGATTGGTCTCTATCACCACCTTCTGGCCACCAATGTAACTGCGAAAGTGTTCAACGGCCCAGACCGTGGCCAGCAGGGCTTTTTCGCAGTCTGAAAATTTCAACTCCACAGCACTGAGGGGCCGACTGGCGTATGCTACGACACGGCGATCTTTGTCATGCTGCTGTGACAGTGCAGCGCTCAGGCAGTGGGTGGAGAAACTAGCCTCCAAGAAGAACGGTTTGTCTTTGTCGGGATACGCGAGGCAGGGAGCAGAGCAGAGCTTCTGCTTCATGCTCTTGAACGCGAGTTCTTGAGGGTCACTCCACTGGAAGGGTTTATCCTTCCGGAGGAGCTCGGTGAGCGGTCGTGCTATGTCCGCGTAGTCCTCAATGAACTGTCGGGAGTAGTTGCAGACCCCTAAGAAGCTCCTGAGTTCGGGTACGTTGGATGGGGCTTTGATGTCTTGGATAGCCCGCACCCTCCCTGACTGGGGTTCAATGCCATCTGGCCCGACGCACAGTCCAACGTATTCAACTTTGGTGCGACACCACTGCCCTTTGGTGACAGAGAGCTTCGCTCCTGCTCTGGACAGCTGAGACAGAACATGGCGTATCTCTTCGAGGTGTGCATCAAAAGTCTGTGACCTAATGAGGATGTCATCGACATAGATCAAGTTGCCACGAGCTGCGGCATCGCTCATTGCCTTATGCAAGAAGATGTTGAATTCAGCGGGGGAGTTCGCGTAGCCGAACGGACATCGGTTGAAAGTTAGCTGGCGGTTCCCAAAGGAAAAGGCCAGCTTGTGCTGGTCAGCTGGATCCACGCGCATGGTCCAGAATCCACTCGCCACGTCGGCGGTGGAGACGAACTTTGCACCCTTCACCTTGGCAAGTTCTTGATCCAGATGGATCATGGGCCATCTTGACAAGGGCACTTGCTTGTTCAGCTGCCTATAGTCAATGGTGAGACGCCACTTGCCGTTCGGTTTCAGCACCGGCCACAAGGGGGAGTTGTAAGTCGAGTTACACTCACGAATGATCTGCTTTTCCAGCAGAGTGTCCAGTGTTTCTTGTATTGAGTCGTATGCGGCTAACGGGATTTTGTATTGCCGCACGAACGTCGGTGGAGCGTTCGGATCTGTTGGGATTCGGACGGTGTGGATGTCCGTGACTCCGCAGTCATTGGAATCTCGCGCCCAGATCGCCTTGAAGTCGTAGAACAGTTCACGGAGCTGTCGTCTCTGGGCGTCCGTGGTCAGGCTGTCAGCTTTCACCAGCTGTTGTTGAACTTCTCGTTCGAAGCCTGGGTACGGTTCACCTAGAGCTGAATCGACGACCTCAGTTGCAGGGGTGTCGTTGCTCGATTGCGTGGCAAGAGCGTACACCAGCATGTGTTTCGGGGTGTCAGTTTTGGTCATGACTATGCGCTCGTCGCAAAGCATGATGTGAGGTTCGATGCGGATCATGTGGAAAGGAAGAGTGATCCAGGGAGGTTCCACTGGATCGGAATGAGTGTCCGGCGTTGGCAGCTCACCAATGACTGGAATGGTGAGTTCAAAGTCATGGAATGCCTGGTCTATCAGAAGGCCTAAAGGCCGACGGGCGGGGATCGTGATGGCGTCCCGCGTGGAGTTTTGAACCAGGAGGTAAGCGGAACGATGACTCACTTCAAGCAGCGGAGTCCCACACACGGCTAAATCGAGCTCCATGAAGAATCTGAGAGGCTGGAAGAACGCCTGGGGGCTACGAAACTGTTGGTCTTTCATGATGACCAGCTTAAGAGGGGAACCAGCAGTCCTAGCGGGAATGACAATGTCAAATTCGCTAGTGACATGGCAGGCTTGGGGAATCGTTTGTCCTGACCGCATTTGTTCCGGGTCAGCTTGGAACGGGTGCTTAGCAGCGTCGGCTTGGGTCCAGATGACCCGGTTGACTAGGTCCAGTTGGGCTCCCAGTCTGACCAAGATGTCTGCCCCAATGACCAGTGGGTCAGGAAGTCCGGGGACGACACTCAAGAAATGAAGGAATTCTCTCTGACCGATGGCGAGCGACACGGCGCAGACGCCTGTGGCTTTGATGGGGCTCTGGGGTTGTTCGGCTGACAGTAGCCGGTGGCTCTTCTGCACAAAGACAGGGGAAGGAGTGCTCTGACGCACTATGTCGAACCACGTTTGGCTGATGGCTGACTTCTCTGACCAAAGCGCTAACCTGACGCCAGGTGCCGTGACGCCGTTGACAGCAATGTTGCCAGATATCCAGGGGTAGTACCTGGTTGGGGCAGATTCGCCAAGAAAGCAAAGGAAAGACGGGTGGCCATCAAGCGCGTTGCGGTTGAGAGGAGTGTCGGTTGAGTTTGGTGCGTCTTGACTCGGCTCAGGGTGGAGCGGAGTGGTCTCGAGGTTCTCGGGGACCTGCCCTGACTCAGCTATCGGTGGAGTAGCCTCCACGCTAACTTCATCGCAACAGGCTCGATCGTGACGACGAGGATCTGGGGTCTGTGGGGACGCGACCTGGGCCCACAGTTGCCCACGACGACAGTCAATGAGGGGCGCTAGCCTATCTAGTAGGTCTTGGCCAATGAGGAACGGTTCTACACCAACAGAGCAGATGTAAGTGGGGTGAGTGATGGACATGCCCTGGAAGGTGAGTTCTAACCATGCAATGGTTGTTACTGGGGCTTGATTCTGGGTGAAGCTAACCAAGTTGACGTCACAACGTTCGGTTCTGATGGGTCTACCTTGCGCGCGCCGCGCATCAGAAACCTCTGCGAAGACTTTGGAACACATCAGGGTGATTTCTGACCCGGTATCCAAGAGAGCTTGGAGGGAAACGTTGCCTTCTACCACCACTGGGGTATAGATAGGCTTGGCGTTGCCTTTCCTAACCAAATCTCCAAGAAACTGCGTCAGGGGTGCATCCTGCGGGTCAGGCTTCACTAACGGAGGGGGTGGTTTCAACTCATCGCTGCCTATTGGGCAGGGGTCCTTTCCCCACCCCACGAGGTAGACACGCGGTGGTGGTGGGGATGGGTCCCGGCCTAGTCATGCTGACGGTTCGTCCCTGTCCTTGCTCGGCTTGCCCTTCCTGTTCTTATTGCTCAGCAGTTGTTTAACTCGTGCTAATTCGGTCCTCAGTTCTGCCATCCCAAGCGGCTCTTGGTTGGCTTGTTTAATCCGTGCTAATTCAGCCCTCAGTTCTGCCATCCCAAGCGGCTCTTGGTTGGCTTGTTTAGCGGTAGCTAGCTTAGGGCTCCGCTCCCTTCGAGAGGAGTTGCGATGGGGCCTTGACTGTCCGCTATTCTGAGATTTAGGGCCGTGACTGCCAGGTTTGCGGTTACCTTGCCCTTTGGCGTTGGGGCCCTGTTCCCCCTTGGCTCCAGCTTGTCGAACTTTCCAGTTACCTTTGGGTTGACTCGACGTCTGGTGGCCGGGGTTTGGGTTCGCCCAAGGGGGCCCGCGGTTTGGGGCTTCACCCCCTTCTAGGCCTAAGGACTGATCTTCCTGCTCATATAGGCTGAGGACTCTGGGATCGTCCTCGTGGCGGTCTGTGGGTCGGACGAACGTCTCCCACGTTAGTTGTGCGGTGCGACGCATTTCTCTCATAGTATGGGGGCGCTGGCGACACGCGAGTGTTACTTGGTTACGGATGCACGGGTGAAGGTTATGGAGGAAGAGGGACTTGAAGTTGCGATCTTCCTCTAGCCCGGGCTCGCTTCTGCCCTGAAAGTACGCTGCACGGAGCCGACGGTAGTACTCGCGAGGGTGTTCGCTTCGTTTCTGTCTGATCAGAATGGCACCCATCGTCGCAGCAGTCTTGTCCTCGTACAACGAGTATTCCTCTTTCAAGTACTTACGTATTTTCTTGTAGTTGTCGAGGACTGACTGCGGTAGGGTCTCAACGAATGCTCGTACGCCGCTACCTAAAGTTTTCCAGACTAGTCTGGCCTTTTCATGCGACGTAGCCTCTGGCAGGTCCAGGAGGCTACGCTCGATTTCCCGGAAATAATCATTAACGCTTCGGTGTCTATGATTTTCTGGCTCAAAACGCTCTATGTCTTTCGCAAGGACGTCGATTTGGCGGATCCTAGTTTTGCGTTCTGCGACGAGGCGTTTTGATTTTGACCCGTAGGGGTCCTCGCTGTCTTCGCTATTTGAGCTGCTCTCATATCGCCTATGTCTGCGTTTCGGCTTGTAGGCGGCCTCTCCGTCAGAGGAGTCTGAGGGTACGTAGCGCGGCGTTTTCTGCGGGCTAGAGGCTGCAGCGATATTGAAGCGCGAGGGGGTGTAGTGGGGAGTAAAGTAAAAACTCCCAGCGCCACGAGGTGGCGATCGCGCGACTTTCACGCGAGTTGAGCTTGAGTGCGGTGTCTGATCTACCGTTCTAAGCTCAGGTTCTTCCTCCTCCAGAGCGGAACTCTGTTCTTGGGAGGGTTTGGCCGATCCCTCATCTGAGCGACGTGCTTGCGTCACTTCTTCTCTGAGGTATTCTATTTCGCGCTTTAGTTCATCTTGTGTGGCTCTCAGGCCCACGAGGCTACTCTCCGCGCTTTCTGCTCTCCTTTGAGCTTCGGCCAGTTGTCGTTTTAGTGTTCTTTTCTCTTGTTCGAGGGTCATACACACATGTTCCATTTCCTTATAGTAGATCATGAACAATTTGGGTAGCCCTTCTGGGAGAGTCATAGTACGCTCCTTAAGTTCCCTAACGGCTATGTGTATTTCATCAAAGCGAGCCTTTTGGTCCAGATCACAGAAGTAATTTCTCCTATCCTCCAGGACTTGGCCTAAATCGCCTACAACGTCGAAGAGAGAGAGGAGGGGCACTTCTGACTCCCTTGATGGGGAACGCGACATTTTGTTCGAAATGTATTAATTAACTTAAAGGAAATTAATACTAGGTGTTGATTAGGTTAGAATTTAATTCAATCCAAGTTGCTAAATAATTGATGTGGTTTCTTAGCTACTTTGTTTTCACTAATGTTTCACTTGTATTAATTAGCTTAATTAATAATTAGTTAATAATAATGATTATTAATAATATTACTTAAGTACTTGGATTAGATATTACTCTAAGGTACTAATCAATTAAACCAGTTTATCAGCTAACTGTGGTTGGCAGCTGAATTTCAGTTCTGTGATTAACACACTGTTAATGATTCACCATTAAAGTCATCTGTGTTATACCTTGGCAGTTGATTTTGGGTATACAGCAGTTTACAAGTTATTGTTGAGAAATTCACAAGGTCATTAAACTATTCCTCACACGGGGCACCACTTTAATGTAGGTTGAATTGGGATTAATTAAATTATAAATTATGTGATAATTGATAATTAAATTAATCAATTTATAAATAAAGATCAGTCTCATAAAATCTTAAATTATTAATCTTAATACTCACCGTGAATGGTTACACTCAAGATTAATGGTAGCTCTGTATTAGATGGGAAACCCAGTTGTATACAAAAGCTAAATTCTGAAGGAAAAAGGAGTTCTAAATAGTTGACCTTGTGAATAAACAACAGGAACAAGTAAAATGCAATTCAATTTTATTAGCTTTTATTTGTCTACTACTCACTAATAATAATAAACTCAAAATACATTCAATGTCAGCAAAGGTAATAACAAGACAAAACAATGGAACAATTACACCTGGACTATAAATTTGAGGGAAAGAGAGAGAGAAAGAGATAGAAGGAAAAAGAAAAGAATCCCTTGTGTGTGCGTGTGTGAGGCTAGGGCAAGCCGATGCGTGTGTGTGTGTGTGACCTAGCTTGTCGTTAGCTAAAACAAAGGAATGTTAGCTAAAACAAAGGAATGTTAGCTAAATAGAACAAAGGATTAGCTCTGTGGCTAATGTGTGCTTTGTGTAGGTATCTGTGGGCAGATGCTAATGACTAGCCACTCTGGCAATGCTTAAACAAAATGGCGGTCAGTGCCTAGGTGTCGTATCACAGGTAACTCAATGAGGAAGGTATCAAAATGGCGTCGGAAAAATGGCGCCTGCAGGCCTAGTCGAGAACACAAGCCTACCAGCTAGCGTATCACCCTGAGGTAGCTAGCAATAAGTTGCTAAGGAGAATCTGACCACGCTACAGCTGGATCCAAACACTGCACTTAACAACAATTTCCAACAGACTATCTAGGCAAAGAACTCAACGCGAGAGAGAGAGAGAGAGAGAGAGAAAGAGTGTGAGAGAGTGTGTATATGTGTTGGATGGAGAGAACTAGGCCTTGTAGCGGTCTAGCCTCGGAGCTTAAAATAACAAACTTGTCGCTGCGCTGCTAATCAGATAGGGAAGCTAGCAATGGAGTTAAGGAAAGATATCATGCAAGATACCCTGTCTAACAAGTTCAAAGAAAAAAAACAGAACCAAAACAAACAATAAAAACAAACAAACAAACAATAAAAACAAACAAACACCTTCCGTGTCTGAGCGGGTATGCTAAATAGCTCAAAGCTTAAACATGACCCTAACAACCATCTGAATAAGCTACAAATTAAAAATTTGCCCAAGTGCCTACTCAATGCGATGGAAGTTCTTTCTCCGATGTCCGCGCTGAGGGTCGCAGTCCGAGGAGAGGAGGTTAGCGGCGCGTTGCGTCCAACCGCGGCTAACGAAGCAGGGAGATGAAGGCCTAGCTGGCCCACGGTGCTTCAGGAGAAACCTCCGGTGATGCGTCGACGAGAAAAAGGCTGAGAGGAGCGAAGCTGTCCGCAAATGCCTCTTAGCGTGGAAAACTACTTAACTGTAGTTAAACTTTGCAAAGGTTTAGAATCGAAACCACTATATCGCTGAAACTTAGCGGGTCGTTCAAAAGTTCGGCCGAAACTAATTTGAACAGGCTGTTCTCAGACAATAGCGGTTAGTCTCAACACTGTAGGCGAGCGTGCCTACAGTCCGTCCGACCACTCCAGTAGTCAGAACATGAGAGAGCGAATCGAGGCGCTCTCGATACAGTTAAAGCAGTTCCACTTCACGTCACATCCGGGTGGAGCGCGCAAGGAAATTGTGGGATCGTTATAGGGGGCGCTGGCGAGTTACCAACAACTATCTTTATTTTTGGTTTTAAATATTTTAAGAAGCATTGTCAGAAGTGTCAAGTACTGAATTTTCTAATTGGGCAGGCTAAGTTAGCCATATATGTCAGCAGAAAGAACAAGGTGGAATTGAGTCTGGATGATAATTTGGTATTGAGATTTGCAATTCTTGTGAAATCCAGGATTTTAATTGATTTTCATTTTTATAAGGAGATGAAAGAGCTTGTTTCCTTTGAGAATGTATGGTGTCAGAACAGTGCCTTGTGTAAAATCAATGGGCAAGTTCTTTTATTTAGTGATATCTTTGAGGGACCAGTACGTCCCATTTGAGTGTTACTACCTCATCTGATTGCAAATTTATTTTAATTTTTTTTTTAAAAAGTGGGGGTGTGAAGACATCTGTTTTTGATTAAAAGATTTTGTAATAAAAAGCTTTTTAAAAGTCAAAGTCTCTCTCTCTCTCACTCTGTCTCTCTCACTTGCTCTGTCTCTCTCTCACTCTGTCTCTCTCTCTCTCTCTCTCTGTTGCATGCTGGGAGTGTGTGTGTGAGTGTGTGAGGATTCACGGTGAGAGTGCGATTGTTTAGGGTTTATCCCTTTCTTTTTTCATACTTTATTTTTTGCTTTTTTTCTTGCTTTAAGCATTAAAATAACTTTCAGTTTAGCGTTATCTAAGAATTTGTGTTAATTGTTGATTTAGATTTGTTCGGAGGAAAGTGGTGATGTGGCGGGGTGTAGGAATGGCGTCTCACCCGGTTGGGTGTGGCCCTTCCCTTTCACTCCGCCACGGAATCAGGTGTGTCCCTGAAACAGGATCGAGTGTGGAGGATGTGCTGCTTGCAGTCGGTAAACAGGTCGGATATGAAAATATTGCTTCGGCGTCTGGGATGAATAAAGCAGTGGTGATATTTTTTAAAGAAGAACAGCTGGTGAGTCGTCTTGTTGAGACCGGGGTGTGGATAAATGAAGTGTTTGTGCCAATTACGCCATGAGTTTCGCCCACAGTTAAAGTCGCCATCTCTAATGTTCCCCCTTTTATCCCAAACAGTGACATCGAGTGCGAGCTCTCAAGGTTTGGGAAATTCGCCAGCACAATATGAGTGATTCCACTGGGCTGTAAGAACGAGGCCCTGAAACATGTGCTGTCTTTTCAGTGGCAGGTCTTCATGTTCCCTGAGTCTCCAACATTAGATGTTTCTTTTCATGTTTTACACAGAAACAAATCTGACATGCTGTATGTGACTACGGGGAGCATGCGGTGTTTTGAATGCGGCGATATCGGCCATAAAAAGTTTGCATGTCCTCATAAAGCTCAGGCCGATGAGGGCGAAGGGACCAGTGATGGTTCGGTTGTGGTCCAAAAGGGACCCAAAGAAACAGAGAAACAAATGGAGATTTCTGACTCGAGCGTCCCGGCTGTGGAAGAACCAGCGGGACAAAAAAATCAGTGACTGTAACGTTTCAGTGGGAAACACAGCGGATAAAATCAAAACAGAAACTGATCCTCTAACGGAGGCAGTCAGTGGATCAGAACCCTGCGGTGCTGAACGATGGGGAAGGCACTGATCTGGGGTCAGATAGCGGGGCAGAGACCATCACTCCAGAGCCCGGTACTGACCCACCTGTCACAGACATCACTGTACTGAACACCGGAGAGCCACCGGCAGAAGAAGGGGGTGATGAGGTGACGGGGAATGAGGATGCTCTGTCTGAGATCTCCAGCCTGTCTGATCTGGGCTCGCAGGCGATGGATGAACAGCTCGACACTCGAGAGGAAATTAACACGCTTTTAGATCAAACATTTGGGAAAACAGTAGAGGTGATTGATTACTTCTCCGATTTGGATAAGTTTATTGTGTCAGTGGTTATGTTACAGCGGACAGTCGGTTATGGTGTACTGTGCAGGAAAAAGAGATTCAGACTTAAGAAAATGTTGGCAAGATTGCGGAGGGGCAAGACCCCCGTCACTCGGGGGAAAAGTGATAAAGTCACGTGGTGAAGTCTATCCTCCTGTTTTCCTCTCTGTTACTGCTGATCCTGCCCTTTTTCTCATTTCCTAATGCAGTCTTTCCTTTTAGGGTCTCTAAATATTAACGGGGCTAGAGACAGTAATAAAAGAGCTGTACTAGCAGAATACTTACGAATTAAAAAGTTGAGGTTATATTCTTGGAAGAGACGCATTCTGACAGCACTAATGAGGTGGAGTCGGGTGTTTGGAGGGAAGGGAACCATTTTTTAAGTCATGGATCGAACACTAGTGCAGGAGCAGCGATTCTCTTCGCAAGAAATATTAATGTCGCAGCGATCTCAGTAACCGAGCTCGTAAAGGGGAGGGGTTTAGTTGTTGAAGCTGAAATTCAGGGCACCTTGTTTCTTTTTATAAATATGTTTACGCTCCTGATAGCGGCCCAGAGCGCTCGAGTGTTTTAGGAAAGATAGACACCACGCTGCAACAGTGCGGTAAAGATTGTTTTATGGTAATGGGGGGGGACACACACTGGAACTGCACTCCTGATTTTATTTTAGACAGAAATGGGGAGGAGCCGCATCCCCAGTCTAGTCAGCTGCTTCACAACCTCATAAAAAAGGTCAATTTAGTACCGTAGACGTATGGAGAAGCAGAAATGTAAAATCAAGACAGTACACGTGAGCAGTTCATATAATAATAGAATAATCAGTGCTTTTATATTCCCCAATGGTTTTACTGATCATCACATGATGACTGTTGACATAAACATGATTAAACGCCCACATTATTATTGGCATTTTAATGTAAAACTGTTACTCGATACAGTGTTTTGTGAATTTTTTATTTTATTTGGAATCACTGGAAACAGTGTTAGGACTAGGACTGTTTTGGCCTCTAGAGGCCGCTGTTATTTCCTTTTCATGTCGTGTTTATTTTGGCCTCTAGAGGCCGCCACTGTTCCTGTGTCTTGTGTTTGTGTTAATTGCCTAATTATCTTCACCTGTGTCCTTAATTAGTTTGTCTATTTATACCCCTGAGTTCAGTCCTCTTGTCACGGAGTCTTTGTGCTGTTATGTTTATCTCCAGTTTCCTTTGTACTGTGTTTTTTGATCTTCTTAGCTTTTGAATTTTTGCACTTTGCTTTTCTTTTGGATTATACTCTTTGGGTTTTTTTTGTCTTTTGTTTTGCCCTGTATATAGTGTATATAGTTTAAATAAACCTTTTGATTCTTTTTCTACTTCCGCCTCACGCCTCTGCATTTGAGTCATCCCCCTGGTGGCCTAGTGGGGGTTTGCTGGATTATCACACCAACGAACCAGGTTCGAATCCCAGCAAAACCCTAACAGAAAGACTCCGTCATGACCGACTCAGCAGAGGCTGCTTCAACTGTCTACCCGGCCAACCTTCAGGGAATTATGGCAGCTTTGACACGCTTCGGAGCGACCATGGACGCTCATGGACGTACGCTCACCAGCCAACGTGAGGCCCTCGCTCGCCACGAGGAACTGCTTCAGCAAATTGGGAAAACCCTGGCACAGCTGACATCTCTGCCTGCATCTCCTGCTCCTGATCCAGTTCCTGCTCCTGATCCAGCTCCCACTCCTGCTCCAGTGCCTCCTGCAATGCTGCCTTCTTCACCTCGCGAACCCAGCCTTCCTGCACCACAGAGGTATGACGGCATGCACAGTGAGTGCCAAGAGTTCCTTACCCAGTGTCAACTCACCTTTGAGCTTCAGCCTACCACCTACACTACGGATCGCCGCAAGATTGCCTTTGTGATCACCTTATTAGCTGGTAAGGCGCGAGCCTGGGCTACTGCTATCTGGCAAAGACAGGGACCTGAGTGCTTTGATTTCCAGCTGTTTTCTGAAGAGATGCTTCGGGTCTTCGATCAGGCAGACATCAGTACCGACGCAGCCCGAAAGCTCATGTCCATCCGGCAAGGAGGAAGCGTCGCAGATTACGCCATCTCGTTCCGAACACTCGCAGCAGTAAGTGGATGGAACGAGACTGCCCTGGTGTCAGCCTTTCACCATGGTCTGTCTGACCCCATCAAGGACGGTCTGGCCTCTATTGGATGCCCAAGTGACCTCGAAACCCTCATCTCACATGCTATTCGTCTGGACAACAGGATGAGAGAACGCCACCAAGCCTTGAGCCCCCCCAGCCTCCCTACCTCTACCTGGAGACCGTCTACCTCCTTCAGTGACTGTCCAGAACCCATGCAAGTGGGTCGTACTCGCCTCTCCGCATCTGAGAGGGAGCGCAGAAGGAGGGACAAGTGCTGCATCTACTGTGGCAAGCCTGGTCACTTCCGAGCATCATGTCCCGAACTCTTGGGAAAAGGACCGCCCCGTCCAGCCGAGGGAGGGTTGTGACGGGGCCTACCCTCTCTCCCGGACTCCCTGGCCAAGGAATCTACATCCCGGTCTCCATCTCCTGGGGTGAGTCTGTCCACTCTTGTCAAGCTTTGATAGACTCAGGGGCGGCTGGGAACTTTATGGATATTCACTTCGCCCAAAGCATCAATATACCTACTGCACCTCTTGAAGTCCCTCTGTCTGTGTCTGCCCTCGATGGCCAAGCGTTAGGTGATGGAAGAGTCACTCAAGTTACTTCTCCAGTCTTCCTCCAGTCTCAAGGTCACAAGGAAGAAATATCCCTGCACCTGATTCCTTCACCTGAGTTCCCAGTTATTCTAGGCCTTCCTTGGCTTACTCGCCACAACCCTCGCATAGACTGGGTAACAAGCCAGGTTGTGGAATGGGGCCCTGCATGCCATGCCTCTTGTCTGCTCTCTAGCTCTCCTGTGTCTCCTGCCGAGCCCCCTGATCTCACCGAGTTATCTCAAGTTCCCACAGAGTACTGGGATCTCAAGGAGGTATTCAGCAAGAGCAGGGCCGCCGTTCTTCCTCCGCACCGGGCCTACGACTGTGCCATCGACTTGCTCCCTGGGACTACCCCTCCTCGTGGCAGACTGTTTTCACTCTCTCAGCCAGAACGCAAGGCCATGGAGGAATACCTCAAAGATGCCCTGGTCTCTGGGTTTATTCGACCCTCCACTTCACCTGCTGGAGCCGGCTTCTTCTTTGTCGGCAAGAAGGATGGGGGGCTCCGACCATGTATTGATTACAGGGGCCTGAATAAGATCACTGTGCGCAACCGATATCCCCTTCCGCTGATGTCCACAGCTTTCGACCTGCTCCAAGGCGCCACCGTCTTCACCAAGTTGGACCTACGGAACGCATACCACCTCATCCGTATCCGACAGGGAGACGAGTGGAAGACTGCCTTTAACACCCCGTCTGGGCACTACGAATACCAGGTGATGCCCTTCGGACTCACCAACGCACCAGCTGTTTTTCAGGCCCTAATCAACGACGTCTTAAGGGACATGATTAACCTATATGTTTTTGTCTACCTCGACGACATCCTTATCTTTTCCAAGACCATGCAGGAGCACCGCCACCATGTCCGCCAGGTTCTCCAGAGGCTGCTACAGAACAATCTGTTCGCCAAGGCCCAGAAATGCGAATTTCATGTTCCCGAGGTCTCCTTTCTGGGATTTATTGTACGGACAGGCCAACTCCAAATGGACCCTGCCAAGACCCTGGCCGTCCGGGATTGGCCTACTCCCAAGTCCGTTAAGGAGGTTCAGCGGTTCTTAGGATTCGCTAACTTCTACCGCAAGTTCATCAGGAACTTCAGTTCTGTGGCAGCACCCATGTCAGACCTCACCAAAGGGACAGGTGGATCTTATGGCTGGTCTCCTCAGGCAGAAAAGGCGTTCAAAGACCTCAAGGACCGCTTCTGCACGGCACCCATTCTGGTTCTCCCGGACACCTCCCAACCATTCATCGTGGAGGTGGACGCCTCGGACAGTGGTGTCGGCGCGGTGCTCTCTCAACGTTCGGAAGGAAAGCTGCACCCCTGCGCTTACTTCTCCCACCGCCTGAGTCCTGCTGAGTCCCGGTACGATGTGGGGGATCGAGAACTGCTAGCGGTCAAACTGGCCCTTGAGGAGTGGAGGCACTGGCTGGAGGGAGCACAACATCCATTCCTGGTTTGGACTGACCACAAGAACCTGGAGTACCTCCAGCAAGCCAAGAGACTGAACCCTCGACAGGCTAGGTGGGCCCTGTTTTTCAGTCGGTTTGACTTCACCCTCTCATACCGCCCCGGCTCCAAGAACACCAAACCTGATGCACTGTCCAGACTGTTCTCTGCCACTAACAGGGAGAATGAAGTCGGGCCTATTATCCCTGTGTCCCGGATTGTGGCCCCTGTCCGCTGGGGTATTGAGGAGGCTGTCCGACGAGCCCAACGCCAGGACCCCGGTCCTGGGACGGGGCCACCAGGCCTCTTGTACGTCCCACATCAAGCCCGGGCCAAGGTTCTCCAGTGGGGTCACTCTTCCCCTCTCACCGCCCACCCGGGAGCTCGGAGGACCCTGGACTTCCTGAAAAGACGCTTCTGGTGGCCTAACATGGAGAAGGAAGTAAGGTCATTTGTCCTGTCCTGTGAGGTTTGCACCAGAACCAAGAACCCACGACAGCGTCCCCAGGGTCTCCTGCATCCTCTGACCATTCCCCGGCGTCCCTGGTCCCACGTGGCAGTCGACTTTATCACGGGTCTCCCTGAGTCACAAGGTAACACGGTCATTTTGGTCTTAGTTGACAGATTCTCCAAGGCCTGCCGCTTCATACCACTGTGCAAACTCCCCTCTGCTCTTGAAACTGCGAAACTTTTGTTTAATCATGTCTTCCGAGTCTTTGGTCTTCCACAGGACATCGTCTCAGACCGAGGGCCCCAGTTCTCCTCCCGAGTGTGGCACGGGTTCTGCAAGGTCATCGGAGCCACTGCCAGCCTCTCCTCTGGGTTTCACCCACAGTCCAATGGTCAGACGGAGAGGCTCAACCAGGACCTGGAAACCACCCTGCGAGGCCTGGCTATGGATAACCCGACATCGTGGAGCACCTGGCTGCCATGGGCGGAGTACGCCCACAACACCCTGCAGTCATCGGCCACCAAGCTGTCGCCATTCCAGTGCCAATTCGGGTTCCAGCCACCTCTGTTCCCGGACCAGGAGGAGGACGCGGGGGTGCCCTCGGTCAACCAATATGTGAGACGGTGTCGCAAGACCTGGAGCAAGGTCAGGAAGACCCTCATACAGACCTCCAGAACCAACCAGACTCAGGCCAACCGCCATAGAAGACCTGCACACGCTTTCCGCCCTGGGCAGCGTGTTTGGCTGTCCACTAAGGACCTTCCACTGCGGGTGGAGAACCGCAAGCTTGCTCCTCGCTACATTGGCCCCTTCAAGGTGGTGCGCAGGGTGAACCCTGTCTCCTACCGGCTCCAGTTGCCCCGGACTCTGAGGATCAACCCCACTTTCCATGTTTCCCTGTTACGGCCCGTACTGACGTCTACGTATGCCCCTGCCCCTAGGAACCCCCCACCCCCCCGCATCTTCCAGGGGCAGACTGTGTTCACTGTGAATCGCCTGCTTGACTCCCGCCGGGTCCGCGGCGGGTTGCAATATCTGGTGGACTGGGAGGGCTATGGTCCTGAGGAGCGCTGCTGGGTTCCTGCTCGGGATGTCCTTGATAAAGAACTATGTCGGGACTTCCATTCGGCCCATCCGGATCGCCCTGGGAACGTCAGGAGACGCTCCTAGAGGGGGGGGTCCTGTTAGGACTAGGACTGTTTTGGCCTCTAGAGGCCGCTGTTATTTCCTTTTCATGTCGTGTTTATTTTGGCCTCTAGAGGCCGCCACTGTTCCTGTGTCTTGTGTTTGTGTTAATTGCCTAATTATCTTCACCTGTGTCCTTAATTAGTTTGTCTATTTATACCCCTGAGTTCAGTCCTCTTGTCACGGAGTCTTTGTGCTGTTATGTTTATCTCCAGTTTCCTTTGTACTGTGTTTTTTGATCTTCTTAGCTTTTGAATTTTTGCACTTTGCTTTTCTTTTGGATTATACTCTTTGGTTTTTTTTTGTCTTTTGTTTTGCCCTGTATATAGTGTATATAGTTTAAATAAACCTTTTGATTCTTTTTCTACTTCCGCCTCACGCCTCTGCATTTGAGTCATCCCCCTGGTGGCCTAGTGGGGGTTTGCTGGATTATCACACCAACGAACCAGGTTCGAATCCCAGCAAAACCCTAACAAACAGAAGAAAAATGAATTTGAGAATTTGAGTCAGAGGTGGGGAAAACTCAGATATAAACTTTTTGCCAGAACTATACTGCATGTGCTACTGCGAACATAAAAGCAACTATTAAGAGGCTGGAGAAGGAGATTTTATACTTTGAAAGCAACTTAGAAAACCAAAATGCTCCGGAGGTGAGCAGGGCACTGCAGGAAAAGAAGCAGGACTTGAGTTTATTTCTTTGGGAACGGGTGAAGGGGCTCTGGTGAGAGCCAGAATGGCTGCAGTGACAGACATGGACGCCCCCAGCGCATTCTTCTTCAAACTTGAGCAGAAGGCGGCACAACAGAGACAAATGCTGCATCTTCGTTGACCGGACAGGTCTCTGACAACAGACCCAGCTGAAATGAGGAAGGTGGCAGTGGCCTTCTACTCCGAGCTCTACGCAGCTGGTAACGGTGATGAAGAGAGCACAGCCCAGCTTCTTCAGGGACTACCAGAACTCAGCCCAAGGCAGAGGGAGACCCTGGACACCAACATCACATTCAGGGAACTTACACAAGCTGTTCAGCAGCAATCAGCAGGACCTGCACCTGGAATAGACGGACTGCTGGCTGAGTTCTACAAGCACTTCTGGGGAGTGCTGGGGGTCTATCACAACATGATGAAGGACTGTGCGATGAGGAGGCTACTGCCTAGTAGCAGCCGGCGTGCTGTTCTGTCACTGCTGCCGAAAAAAGGAGATCTGGGCTCACTCAAGAACTAGCGGCCTGTTTCCCTTCTCTGCCTGGACTATAAGATTTTAGCAAAGTATCTGGCAAATAGACTGAAAGTCTTTTTTAAGGTATTCTGGTTCATAAGGATCAGTCATACTGTGTGCCTGACAGATCTCATCTCATCTCATTATCTCTAGCCGCTTTATCCTTCTACAGGGTCGCAGGCGAGCTGGATCCTATCCCAGCTGACTACGGGCGAAAGGCGGGGTTCACCCTGGACAAGTCGCCAGGTCATCACAGGGCTGACACATAGACACAGACAACCATTCACACTCACACCTACGCTCAATTTAGAGTCACCAGTTAACCTAACCTGCATGTCTTTGGACTGTGGGGGAAACCGGAGCACCCGGAGGAAACCCACGCGGACACGGGGAGAACATGCAAACTCCACACAGAAAGGCCCTCGCCAGCCCCGGGGCTCGAACCCGGACCTTCTTGCTGTGAGGCAACAGCACTAACCACTACACCACCGTGCCGCCCATGCTGATAAACTGATAAAGTTTATTATAAAAATTTAAAATAAAGTTGGAGAAGAGAAACTGAACAAGCAAAAAAGGTTTTGATTAAAAAAGTTACTGACTAAACTGAGAAAAAAAAGGGGGAAGCTCCTCTCTGTAGAAGGAAATAAAATGGGTAAAGCACTGAGGGTATCTTTTCTCCTATTGGTGTATTTCTCTGTGGTTCTTTCTTTCTCTTCTCCTCTCCTCAGGGGAAGTTTAAGGATTAGCTCCTTAAATATAAACAGAGGTAGAGATGAGAATAAGAGCGCTATGATCACTGAGCTTAGCAGGACAAAAAAAAACAATGTTCTGTTTCTGCAGGAAACACAGAGCTCTAGTGATGATGAGGTGGACTGGGGGATGAGCTGGGAGATGGGCTGGGAGATGAGCTGGGGGATGGGCTGGGGGATGGGCTGGGGGATGGGCTGCGAGATGGGCTGGGAGATGAGCTGAGGGATGGGATGGGGGATGGGCTGGGAGATGAGCTGGGGGATGGGCTGGGGGATGGGCTGGGAGATGGGATGGGGGATGGGCTGGGGGATGGGATGGGGGATGGGATGGGGGATGGGCTGGGAGATGGGCTGGGGGATGGGCTGGGGGATGGGCTGGGAGATGAGCTGGGGGATGGGCTGGGGGATGGGATGGGGGATGGGCTGGGGGATGAGCTGGGGGGGGCAGGTTTTCTTTAGCCATGGTACTAACATAAGTGCAGGAGCAGCAATACTCTTCTCACAGAGCGTGAGTCCTTCACACATTTCCTTCAGTGAAGTCAAGCAGGGTCGGGCTATTATAGTGCAGGCCGCAATTAAAAATACCGCTTTTATATTTATAAATGTTTACGCTTTCAATGTTGGCTCAGATCGGGTCAAACTATTCCAAAAAATTAGTAATACTCTCAAACAGTATAATAACAACTCTGTGATGGTGCTCGGAAGTGACTGGAACTGCACAACACACTTTACAATAGACAGGAACGGAGAAGAACCACATTTACAATCAGCTTCATTATTATCTGGTTTGTTGAAGGAACACGAATTGACAGATACATGGAGGGAATTTCACCCAACAGGACGGCAATACACACGGGTCAAAGTGACAGAAGGTCAAATAAGTGCAGCCAGACTAGACGGGATTTATCTTAGTAAACACTGTAGGAATCAAACAAAAACAGCAACAATATCACCTGTTGGCTTCTCAGATCATCACATGATAACAGCAGATCTATCATTATCTGGTTGTTCAACACAAAGCTCATACTGGCAGTTCAATATCAGGATAATCCAGGACAATTCTTTCTGTAAACATTTTTCAGCTTTTTGGGAGCAATGGAGATTAAAAAAGAACGAATTTGATGATTTAATCTCATGGTGGGAGGTGGGGAAAGTCCAAATCAGGATCTACTGTCAACACTACTTAGCACACACATCAGCTGCAGAGAGGAACACAATAAAACAATTAGAAGAAGAAATCAAACTGGTTGAGGAGGGAATAATTAATAGAAACGACCATAATAACATTACAAAGCTAGAGGATAAGAGGAGCGCTCTAGGCTCCTTTCTGCAGGAGAAAGCTAAAGGAGCCCTGGTAAAAGTACAGATCTCTACACTCAAAGACATGGACGCCCCGACATCATTCTTCTTCAAACTAGAAAAGAAAGTGAGAGAACAAAATCTCATGCCCCACCTCAAACGGCCCAATGGGGAAATCACAGAAGACCCTGTGGAAATGAGAAAACTGGCCATCAATTTTTTACAAGGACCTCTTTAGCACTGGAACTTGTGACCCTTCCTCAGGAGAAGAGCTGCACAAAGGACTACCAACGCCGACGGCAGACCAAGCAGCTGCTCCTGAAACCCACATTACAATGGAGGAAATGTCATATGGACGCTCCTCCAGTATCGACGACCTCCCGTCAGAATTCTATAAACATTTCTGGAGACTATTGGGAAAAGATTTACAGGAAGTCTTCATGGACTGTTTCAACTCAGGGAGGTTACCTACAGGCTGCACACGAGCAGTTCTCTCACTGCTACCAAAAAAGGGAGACCTTGGACTATTAAAAAATTGGAGACCTGTTTCATTACTGTGTACTGATTATAAAATACTATCTAAATGCCTCTCAAATAGATTTTAAAAAATCACATCGACGCTATAGTACACATAAATCAATCATACTGCATTCCTGGATGCACAATAACGGACAATCTATTCTTAATATGTGATATCATCGATCTATCAACTATTCAAGAACTTAATCTTGTTTTTTTTTATCAATTTGTAGCCCACCTAAATTGCACAGGGTTACTAGAATTGTTTTTCTATATTCCCCGTTCCCCTAGGTGGCGATATGCCGTTCATGTAGGCGCGACACATTTTAGGTTGATGAGAGAAGATCAACACTTTTTTTTCTTAGAAGTTACCACTGAAGTGAAAACGTATGAGAAGACGAATATTTGACACTTTAAAAGTTAATTTTCACCTTCTTTTGTAGTTGTAATATCGAGAAGGAGTTTTGTTTTGATCCATTGCATCTGAAGTGTTTTTTGCCTTTGTAACGTCGAATCTCCGGTGAGTGTAACTTATGGGAAAAAAAAACGCTTGCCAGTGAACTGTCTTAGCCATTGTTATACCCTGTCCACACTAGGGATTTTGTACCGATACGATACTACGTTCGTACCGCAACACCTGTCCACACTAGCAACTATACCGGTACTGTAGCGGTATAACTGTATCGGTATTGCTGTGTTCACACTTATACCGGTACGAAAGTGGTATAACTGTATCAATACAAAGTATAGCGGTACAGTTTAGCGCATCTGTCCACACTAGCGAGAAATGTTTGTGGTTTTCTTTCACGGTAGTTGAAATGTGCGTGCGTGAAATGTTTCCGTGGTTACCGAGTAACTTCCTTTTGAGAATATATGGCATCCGTTATTTCGAGATCTCGAGAAAACAAAACAATTATTTCATGATCTCAGCTGGATCACTGTATCTCCGTCAGTAGAGATGAAGCCGGGCCAGTCTTCTGCGGAGGTGCCGCGGACTCATTTTGAAATTATCCCTTATTAAAAGACAATGCAATCTCTCCCTGTGTCAACCCCTGATCAAAATATTGCCTTATTAGGTGATCGATTATTCCAGACATTCTAATGACCAAAGTTGCGTCTATACAGAATGAGAAATAGCCCCAAAGTCAGCATATCACAAGTCTCTTGGCGCACCTGAATGAACCATTTCTCAGCTGTTTACTCGAGATCACGGAATAATTGTTTTGTTTTCTCGAGATCTCGAATTAGTTGTGTTGTTTTCTCGAGATCCTGAATTAATTATGTCGTTATCTCGGGATAACAAGGTGAATAAAAAAAGGATTATATGAAGGGCCTCTCTCGGCTTCCGTACGGATGAAACGGTGTGTGTGTGCTTTTTGTTGTCAGTGTACAGTCTGTATTTCTGGTGGTCATTTATTCAGTCGAATCGTATAAAACGCGCGAGGCAGTTGAGAAAGAAACAAACGAATCTCCGTTCTTCACTATTTTATTCAGCGAAGACATCGATTGAGGTGTGTGACTTTGCGCATTATATTTGTATCGATACAGAGCCGCTTCATCTGTCCACACTACAGCGAAGCGCTACAGTACCGATACTGTACCGGTACGAAACCCATACATTTGTGGGTTTCGTACCGATACAGTTATACCGCTACAGTACCGGTATAGTTGCTAGTGTGGACAGGTGTTGCGGTACGAAAGTAGTTTCGTATCGGTACAAAATCCCTAGTGTGGACAGGGTATATGAAACCCACAAATGTATGGGTTTCGTACCGGTACAGTATCGGTACTGTAGCGCTTGGCTGTAGTGTGGACAGATGAAGCGGCTCTGTATCGATACAAATATAATGCGCAAAGTCACACACCTCAATCGATGTCTTCGCTGAATAAAATAGTGAAGAACGGAGATTCGTTTGTTTCTTTCTCAACTGCCTCGCGCGTTTTATACGATTCGACTGAATAAATGACCACCAGAAATACAGACTGTACACTGACAACAAAAAGCACACACACGCTGTTTCATCCGCCATATTCTCGGAAGGAAGTTACTCGGTAACCACGGAAACATTTCGTGCACGCGCATTTCAACTACCGTGAAAGAAAACCGCAAACATTTCTCGCTAGTGTGGACAGATGCACTACACTGTACCGCTATACTTTGTATCGATACAGTTATACCACTATCGTACCGGTATAAGTGTGAACACAGCAATACCGATACAGTTATACCGCTACAGTACCGGTATAAGTGTGAACACAGCTTTAGTTTCACTTTGATTCAGGAGGTAAAAATGAACTATTTTAATGGACTGACTATGTATATTATATCATTTGTGACATTTTTTGAGTAAAAAACCAATCGGAGATGATTGAAATGTAATTTTTGTTGTGTTAATCTGCCGTAGTGATTTAGAACGGCGTTTTCTTTTCCGACCGTGTGTGTTCTTGTTAAGCCAGCAACATGGCGCAATGTGATGTTCAAGTGCGTTGCATATAATGTTTACAGCTACGAGGTTACTCTAACGGGCTAATGTTTTCAGGCTTACAGCCATTTTAAGGATTTTTGGATGTAATTAAACGTGATACACACAGATTAAGTAGCTCATGGTTTAATAACTGTTGCGGTAAGCTATAAGGTTAATTCTGTGAATGTAGTACTTTACACTGCTCACTTGTAAAACTACAGATGGCGTTCTTAGTCATTTTCTTGAACCGGTACTAAGTTGCACAGTCACTAAGGTCCATGATTTAGATTAAATAATGACACTTTGAGTTTAAAGTGATTATACTTAAAGTGTTAAGTGATGATAAAACCATATACAGCAATAATGGGAAATTTTGCACTGCTGTGTGCAGATTGTTTTTTTTGTTGTGCATTTTCTGCCACTGTTGAGAGAGAGAGAGAGAGAGAGAGAGAGAGAGTTATACGGCGAGCCAGTGATTACGTTCAAGGGTGTGTCTACGCCAGTGCCCGTCAACCTGCCAGCTGGTGGACTGGACACATTCTGGATATATTTCCTTGGGATACAGATAAGAGTTTATGTTTATTTTTTCTTGAGATCTCCACCATCACTTACACACTGCCCGGGTGGGGATTAAAAAGGCCTTGCTTTTTCTACATTTCCTTTATTCAACAAAACAAAGTACGTACAAGGAACATCTCTTTTTGTTTTTTTCCTTTGCGAGTGGGACACACGATTGAACAGAACTTGAACATTGAGTTTACTGACGACTTATTTTTTCACACTGACTGACTATGTGGGATGTTGTGTGTTATACTGCTTTCTATTTGTGATTTATAATATCTTCTGGGTGTTAAATAAATGCTGTAACTATTCTTTTTTCCCTTTTCAAATACTGGTCGTTGCCAATTCTCTTCCTTGAGCCGAACCTAGCTTTGATTTCAAGTGTTATGCTTATTGCTCAGGTTAATACATTAGTCGTATTCATATACTAACTTAGTAATGTTACAAATTGATCAAGAAAAAGCCTTTGATAGGGTTGATCATGAATATTTGTTTAAAACACTGAGAGCTTTTGGTTTCGGTAGCATTTTTATTTCCTGGGTTAAACTTCTATACTCCAAGGCTTCTGTTATCCAAAAAGTCAGTGGTGGACTTAGTCGTCCAGTTAAAGTTTTTAGAGGGATCAGACAAGGATGTCCTTTATCGGGACAGTTGTACTCATTAGCCACAGAACCTTTACTACATAAACTTAGACAGGATCTAATGGGGCTTCCATTACAGGAAGTGGATGAACAAGGTAACGTAGCTCTGTCCGCTTATGCGGATGATGTGACTGTCTTTATTAGAGGACAGGAGGATGAAGGTAGTGTTATGTGCAATTTAGCCCTATATGAAAGAACATCGTCTGCCAAAATAAACTTAGGAAAATGTACAGCATACATAATGGGTCAGTGGCAAAGGAAAGGGTTGCCAACTCTGCCAGCAGGACTGGAGTGGAGCAGGGAGGGAATGAAATGTCCAGGTGTCTTCCTTGGTAGTGCAGATTTTGAAAATAAAAACTGGGAAGGGATTATAGAGAAGGTCGGTGCCAGGTTGTCTCGATGGACTTGGGTCCTGCCCCAGGTGTCATACCGGGGGAGAGCTCTGGTTGTGAACAACCTGATTGCTTTGATGCTGTGGCACCGTTTCACTGTCCTAGATCCACCAGAAGCACTCGTTAAGGAGATCCAGAAGAAGCTGGTAAACTTTTTCTGGTTGTGTTATCACTGGACCAGACCTGCCGTACTGCTTTTACCCCTGCATAAAGGAGGTCAAGGACTAATTGACCTGCAGAGTCGCATCACAGCCTTCCGTTTACAGTCAGCACAGCGTCTTCTATACAGGGGAGAGCTGGCATGGACAAAATCAGCCTGTCTACTCTTATGTAAAGCTGGGAATCTGGGCGATGACAAACATCTCTTTTTGATGAGGCTGAAAGGGATGGACTTGTCCGGGACTACGGGTTTCTATCAAACCATGCTAAAGGCCTGGAACAAGATCATAAAGGCTCAGAGACTTACCACACAGTTTTACGGTGATGTAGGACAGGAACCACTGTTTCATAATATCTTCATACAGAGCAGGACATTGAACTCTTCAAGTGTGAAGAGAGCGTTTGTAAGGGCTGGTCTGGTAAAGTTGGGTAACCTAAGGAGTGGAAGGTCATGGAAAACTGCTGAAAGACTGAGTGAGGAGTCAGGAATAAAATCAATCTGCTTACTACAAAGACTGTTGGACGAAGTCTTGTCCTCACTCCCTGGTAACTTCAGAAGGGCACTCGGAACAGAACCTGTCCCGGAGGTTCATGGAGGAGAACTGCTCTTCCCATCTCTGGCTATCGCTGCTGCGGTGGAAAACCAGGATGAGGAGGAACAGACACTCCTAGCCTTTAAAACACCCCAACTCTTAATTTCCCTGAGGGAACCCTCCCAAAGGGATCAATAAAGTTCTATCTAATCTAATCTAATCTATCTAATCTAACTAGCAGACTTTCCAGCAACATCAAAAAAGGCCTTATACTATGTGAGTGTCAAGGTCATACACAAGGCGACGTTGGACAGACTGCAGGAGTCGAGGTGGTCGGGGTTGCTCGCACCAGGCTCGTCCCCCAGAGGATGCTGGAGGTCCCTGTACAAAACTCCTCTAGAGAAACGCACTGTGGCTCTCCAGTGGAGAATAGCACATGGGGCCGCGGCCACAAACAGACACGCGGCTCATATACGTAGATCCCAGGGTAGACAGGAGGTGTCCTTTTTGCCAGGAAGAGGAAACATTGCAACATCTACGGCTAAAGTGTGGGAGGTTAAGAAGTTTATTTGGTTTACTGAAGGAATGGTTCAGGGAATTTGAAGAGGAGCTGAGCGAGGTAACTTTTATTTTCAGTTTAAAAGACAGTGCATCGAAACGAAGGATGATTAGTCTTCTTAACTTTCTGATGGGTCAGGCTAAAATGAGCATTTGGCTCACAAGGAGAAATAAAATGCTGGAATCAGGGTCGGTCGATCCTGTTCTCATGACCAGAGGTCTAGTGGCAGCTCGGCTGAAAATAGAATGTGTTTATTATAAAATGAGCTCATGTGTAGATGAGTTTGTTGAAATGTGGGGCGAGGAGGCGTGTTGAGTTGTGTTGTGTTGAGTTGTGTTGAGTTGTGTTGTGTTGAGTTGTGTTGTGTTGTGTTGAGTTGTGTTTTGTTGAGTTGTGTTGTGTTGTGTTGTGTTGAGTTGTGTTGTGTTGAGTTGTGTTGTGTTGAGTTGTGTTTTGTTGAGTTGTGTTGTGTTGTGTTGAGTTGTGTTGTGTTGAGTTGAGTTGTGTTGAGTTGTGTTGTGTTGTGTTGAGTTGTGTTGTGTTGTGTTGTGTTGAGTTGTGTTTTGTTGTGTTGTGTTGAGTTGTGTTGAGTTGAGTTGTGTTGAGTTGTGTTGAGTTGTGTTTAGTTGTGTTGTGTTGAGTTTAGTTGAGTTGTGTTGTGTTGAGTTGTGTTGAGTTGTGTTGTGTTGAGTTGTGTTCAGTTGTGTTGTGTTGTGTTGTGTTGTGTTGAGTTGAGTTGTGTTGAGTTGTGTTGAGTTGTGTGTCTGATGAATCTTTGCTTCTGTCTTTATAAATGACGATACAATAACAGACTCGATTGTGGAACTAGAATATTAGAATTTGAACACGCATACTGTTAAAGTTTTCAAAATTGTTATTGAATTGTTTTTTTTTAGTTGTTTGTTCGTTCGTTCGTGTACTTGTCAGACAAATCAAAATTGTGTGTCAACTAAAATTGTTGTATTAATAAAGACTAGTTGAAGGCCTCTCTCTCTCTGTTTCTCTCTCACACACACTCTGTTTCTCTCTCTCTGTTTCGCTCTCTCCCTCTGTTTCTCTCTCTCTCTGTTTCTCTCTTTCTCTCTCTCCCTCTGTTTCTCTCTCTCTCTCTCTGTTTCTCTCTCTGTTTCTCTCTCTCCCTCTGTTTCTCTCTCTCTCTCTGTTTCTCTCTCTCTCTGTTTCTCTCTTTCTCTCTCTGTTTCTCTCTCACACACACACTCGGTTTCTCTCTCTCTGTTTCTCTCTCCCTCTGTTTCTCTCTCTCCCTCTGTTTCTCTCTCTCTCTGTTTCTCTCTTTCTCTCTCTCTGTTTCTCTCTCACACACACACTCTGTTTCTCTCTCCCTCTGTTTCTCTCTCTCTCTGTTTCTCTCTTTCTCTCTCTCTGTTTCTCTCTCACACACACTGTTTCTCTCTCTCTCTGTTTCTCTCCCTCTGTTTCTCTCTCACACACACTGTTTCTCTCTCTCTCTGTTTCTCTCTCTCTCTGTTTCTCTCTCCCTCTGTTTCTCTCTCTCTCTGTTTCTCTCTTTCTCTCTCTCTGTTTCTCTCTCACACACACACACACACACTGTTTCTCTCTCTCTATTTCTCTCTCCCTCTGTTTCTCTCTTTCTCTCTCTGTTTTTCTCTTTCTCTCTCTGTTTCTCTCTCTCCCTCTGTTTCTCTCTCTCTCTCTGTTTCTCTCTCTCTGTTTCTCTCTCACACACACACTCGATTTCTCTCTCTGTGTTTCTTTCTCTCTCTGTTTCTCTCTCTCTCTGTTTCTCTCTCTCTCTCACACACACCTTAATCCACACAGTTCCGTGTCACACTGAGTTGATGCGCTGTACATCAGTGTTCATTATAACCTGAACTTTATTAAATAAAGAATAAAACACTTGGGGACGTGCTGTTATAGGAAAATATTCAACTCCAGGATGATAATAGTAAACACACACACACACACACACACACACACACACAGAGTTTTATTTTTCTTCTTGTACCACGATAATTGACCGACCCTTACAGTTTTTATTTCGTAAACAACAGCGCATTGCATTTTTTTATCCTTTTATAGTTACATTTAATGTCACTGAAACTGCTTCCTGTTCTCACTTCCTGCTCGTTATAGCAGCTATAAACGGCCATTCCTTCACCATTCTGTGCTATCATTCGAATATTAGGCCACACACACACACACACACACACACACACACACACACACACGCCGTTCTCAGTGTTTAGCTGCTGGTTAAGGAGAATTTTATGATGTTAATTATTTAAACAGGTTTATTAGATCACTCACACTTGTGAGTTTATAAACATTAATCATTTCATTTTGAATATTTTATGTAACACACGACATCACTGAGGAAGGTAAACACGCCCACTGACGTGTCTACAGAAGCCAATAAATGATCGGCACACTTTTATAATCTCAGGTATAATTAATGTCTCACTGTGACGTGGTGTTTGAGTGAAAGTGCACCGAGCCTGACATGAAAAACCTCTGAGATGGCGTTAATCCGGATTTACGAGACACATACAGAGAGTTTCTACAGGGACGGGAAGTGAGACGGGTAACGAGCTTTATTTATTTATTTATTTCTCTGGATACGAGGACATTTACACGTCACTCCCTCGCAGGAGCGTTTACACGCGAGCCGTGCTGTCCGTGAACATCCAGCTCAGAGAAATCATCTCCTCCGGTAAGTCTGTGTACATTTCCATCATAAACACAAACCTTCAGCTGGTTAATAAACACATCACAACATCGTCAGCTTTCAGCTGTTTATTTCTGTTCCACGCCAGTTTCATGAACATCCTGTGAAACGAAGTGTTTCCATTTTAATGCCCTGAAAGGAAGGGATTCAAAAAACAAATAAGATCAGACGTACAATGAAGACAAAACTAATGGCCCCCTGGAAAAGGAGGAGGAGTTAGAGAGTGTGTGTATGTGGTAGCTGATGTGCTGCAGTAGCTGAGCTGCATTACTGGAACATTCAGCACATGCCATTATTTGAAGGTGTTTCATCATTTCATCTTCATACTTTTCACCGTTTTCAGCTCTCTGTGAGCTCCGATGGAGTTCTCTCGCTGCACTGAAGTGTAAATCAGTGCGCCTTAACCACACCCGTTCATTTACAGCTAACTGGACTTTATAAACGTACACATGTGAGCGCAGAGAAGAAACTTTTGTCTATGTGGTGTGAATATTTAGTTTAGTTTGAACACATTTACACGTTTATAAAGTTTTACTGACAGTGATACACGAGGCACAGAGTCACAACTGGAGCTGATTTAGCGTTTGCTAATGTGTTTAACATGAAGCTTTCATTATTAGCATTAACACTGGTCACAAATAAAACCTGAATAAACAACAAAACACACACACACACACACACACACACACACACACACGCAGCAGGACAGGGAACACAACACACTCATAAATCAGAATTAATAACAATAATAACACAGCTCAGTAACAGTTTTACTGTATTTCTGTTTGAAGAAATATAAATTCATTTATTTATTTAGCTCACTCAGGCAGAAAAAACTGCACTGATTGGTGGAGTGTCTCTAAGCTCCGCCCACTCAGGTTTATTTTAGTAGTATAATAATTACACAAGCAGCGCTGACATCATCACAACTAGTTCATAAACACCCGCAGCCCCTCCCCGCCAGTGAGATTCACATTAATATATTTTAGCTTTAAAACTCGTCACTTGTACGACGTTTGCGCCACACAACTGCGGCGTGTTCGAGCTCCTAAACAGAGACGTGTGGAACACTGCTGCTCTCAGGTCAGTGTAAAAACGCAGCGTGGTGTTTCAGTGCGGACGTGAAAACAGAGGAAGCTGATGGCTCCCAGTCACGACGTCTCCTTCCCTGATTCGTCACGCTCCTATCACATGACCTTTCCTCAGAAGAAAACACATGAAACAGAAGACGCTGGTTATCCCGGTGTACCTGAACGGTCATGTGACCTGTGCTTTCAGGTGTTAGTGTGGGCGGAGATTATTTCTGATACAGAACTAAAACACTCATCTGGACGGAAATCGTTTTCATTTTAAAACCAAAGTGTATGAATGTGGACGTAACCTCAGTCTAAATCTCCGAGTTTGACCAATCAGAGACAGAGCCTGCTGAAGCCCCGCCCACTGGCTGTAATAAAAGTGACAGTTTACAGTTTTATGCTGTATACGGTGTGATTAACACATAATTTATAAAGCTCGAGATGTGCTTACTTATTCACACTTATTCTGTTTATTTATTGTGTTGTTTGTTTGTTTGTTTATTGACTCCTCCTCCAGAGGGTCAGTAGGAACATTCAGCACATGGTGTCTTCAGAACAGCAGCAGTTCAGTGGTGGACTGTTCATCACACTGCTGCTGCTGGGGAAGGACCACGCTCACTTCATCACTGTTTATTGCACACACTCTGTGTCCATCACACACACACACACACACACACACACCTTGGGGTGCTATGGGAATGTGTGTGTGTGTGTGTGTGTGTGGACATGTGCAGATATAATCCAGATGTGTCTCAGGTGCCTCGTGTCTGTAGCTCTGTGGTGGTGTGTGTGTGAGCGCAGCGTGACAGAGGGACCTTGTTCCTCAGGGGGCATGGCTTCAGCACTTTACACACCGCCTCCCACAGGAGGCGGGGCACAGGGGGGCTGAGCAGAATAAACACCCAGGGGTCGAGGATGGGGTTCACAGAGAGGAGCAGGAGAGCCGTCAAGTCCAGAGTGTGGTCCTTAGTGAGTGAGCTGATATACACTCGGATCTGTACAGAGAGAGAGAGAGAGAGAGAGAGAGAGTTTAGACACAGTGATGTTCGGTGTTCCTCCCTCACCGTGGCTGTGTGCAAGATGTGGAGTGTGTGCGCTGATGTCGAGGCGGTGATCATGTGACCTCTCTGGAAGCTCAGATTCTTGTGATTTGTTTGATGTAAACCATCTGAAGATAAAAATCACAATCAGCAGCTCCAATGCGCACCTCTGCCACACCACAAGCCAACAAAAGAATGATTACTAGATTGAGGTAACGTCCCTCTGGGTCTCACACTGATCCACTGTTGGAGAACATAATAATAATAATAATAAAGTTAAATTTATATAGCGCCTTTCAAAAAACCCAAGGACGCTTTACAATATAGACAAGGAAAGAAAAAAATAAATAAAAAATAATAAATAAAAAGTAAAAAGTCCGCCAAGTAGGGGTCAGGATGTAATTCCCGTGGTGTAGCAGCCACAGTCCCACCAAAAGGTGCACGAAAACGAGTCCCACATCTCCAGCACCGCCGCCGTGACGCCGTCAGCGACATCGCTTGAACACCACGCCGTGGATCCACAAAGCAAGCAGAGAAGCTCCGCCACGCAGAGCGCTGGTGTGTCCCAAACCGCCTACACAGCCGCCGCGACACCACCGAGCAACATCACGCCAAATGTTAAAGCGCAGAGCGCTGGACAACCACGATGTAAAATGAGCAACGAGCTCACTGCAGTCCACAGCCGGGAGCACAGGCATCACCCACAGCGAACCAAGGCCTGGAGGGAACCGACGCCCAAAACTAGGTCCGGAGCTACACCACAACCAGCGGACAAAACACTCAAACAAACATCAAACTACACAAACACACAAAGAAAAAATAGAAAAAGAAATAAAATTTAAAAAAAGCTCTGGTGAGAAGCGGCAGCCAGAACGCGCACGACGTACTCTCAACCGGAAACGGAAACGAAAAAAAAAATTCTGATAAACATTCTGATAAAACCCAGACTGTGACACTGCCCAAAGACCACACGATCCACTTCAGTAAAATCCTGAGTCCAGAACGCGTTACTACATCAATAAATACCCACAGAGTGCCACTGCAGCGTTTCCCGTTCACCAGCAGCCGTCTAATCTTCCACAGATTCTCACTCAGAACTCCAGCTCACAGGTAAACATCATGCTGTACTTTAGCGTCTGAACTCTGACCTTTCCACTGACCCAGTGGGAGTGTCCACATCCTGTCCACAGTCTCAAAGAGCCAACGAGAGTCTGAGCTGAAAACACATGCACCCTGGACAAGTCGCCAGGTCATCACAGGGCTGACACAGACACAGACAACCATTCACACTCACATTCACACCTACGCTCAATTTAGAGACACCGCCGAGTGTCTCCTCTCATTACAGACCAAAACTCAGAGCCCGTTCTATTCTGGATCCGTGAGCACGGCTCCCAAGGGCCCTCTGGAGTCTCCGAATGTCGTTTGGGGAAACGTGGGTAAAATACTCATGCTCTGTTGCATCGGTATAAAATTTGAGGCCGAGGTAAAGATTCCCAGCTAAAAAGTTCCAGCTGTAAACATCTGCAGGCTTCAAATGCGTATTACTGAACACCAGTGCTGTTGGGAACTGTTCTGACTGTTAGTGGAAAAACTTCACCTTTTCAGAGGAGATCAACACCATGCACCCTCTCCAAATGGTTCAGAGGAGCTTTCCCTTCACTCTGGGCGTGGTCCTGGACAGGTGTCTGAGGTTCATTTCACAGGACGGTTCAGAGGTTAGTCCACCGAGGACTGTTAGATTTCACAAGAGTTTGGGGACAGTGGGGTTCGACAGGCTCGTGAAGTTTCTGACACGAACAGAACGCATCACTGACTCGCTCAAGCAACTCCAATTACCCAACACACACACACCTGCTTTCAGCTTCACGGAGTCCTCTCCTTATTTAACTCCAGCTTCTGTTTGTCTTGTGTTTGTTTGTATTCTCCACACTGACGCTCCTCGTGTTCTTCACCCTCCCGCGGTGGTTTTGTGCTCAGTGTTTACGTTAGCAAATTCTTCTATCAACAGAAAGCAGACCGACTACCAGAGCAACGGGATCACTGGTTCTGTTTTATGAATCGTGTTCATTCCTGTAAGACCAGGGCCCTGTACTACGAACGGAGGTCAACCTACCCAGCAGTAACCCAGGGTTCCCCCGCTAAACCGGGGTTGACAAAACCCGGTTATCTTGTTTGGGGTTAAACGGTACTACGACGCCAGTTATGAAGTTGATTTGTTGAAGCTGGTTTAACCTAATCAGGGTTAATGCGCGTTCACGTTAAAGGGGAGGTTATCAGCGCAAATCCCCGCTGTTCACAATGGCACGGTCGCCGTACTTCACGGAGGAAGAATGCGCTGTCATAATGCAAAGCTACGAGGAGTTCAAAACAACATTAAGAGCAAAATCTAACACAGCGGCTGCCAATAAGGAGCGGCAAGCATGTTGGCACCGAACTGCCGATCGGGTAAATGCGCAAGTACATTCTCCCTTCTACATGTTCCAGAACAGAAGAATAGGATGAGAGAAGCTTCATGATCAATCACAAGTCACAGAAAATGGTCCTTCGACGTGGCCCCAGTCATATATAGCTTGTTTAATGTCCGAAAAATCCTGAATAAAATTTGGTATGGTAAATTCATGGAGTCGCTACTTAAGCTGATCTGTGCACAGAGTCACATGAATTAGGATGACTGACTGTTCAGTCCCTGTGACTAAGTTGGTGTCGGTCCTGTGAACATTTCAGAGGCAACAGCAGCCAAACGCACCTGGCAACAGGTGAAAATGAAATATAAAAACATCATTCATAATGGTAAGTGCGTGCGTGCGTGTGTGTGTGTGTGCGTGTGTGTGTGTGTGTGTGTGTGTGCGTGCAAGCATTCATTTGCCTTTTATTTATTCAAGTTTTATCTGTTTGCCTAATAGTTCAAATTGTTTTGTATATAGTTTATAATGTTGTTGTGTGATATTAATGATAATATTGTGGGAAAACTACTTTGCACGGACGTTCATTTAATTTATTCTATCGTCATTTTGTTTGTTCTATTTTTGTGTATTTTATTTATTTATCTGTTTGTCTAGTTGTATCTATTTTTCTAATAATAATATATTTTTTGCATTAATAGTTTGTTTTTTCCTATTAAAATAATCTTGTGTTCTTGTTATAACTTTATCTATTTATCTGCCTGTTTAGTTGTATCTATTTTTGTTACAATTTCAATATTTTTAATATAGAAAGTTTGTTTTTTTCTATTAAAATGTTCTTGTGTGATAACTAGTTCTTGTGTTATATTTATTGTAGTTGTATCTATTTTGTATCTCAGACTTAAATGTTTTTGTAAAACAAGTGTTTTTCTATAAAATATTCTTGCGTTCTTGATAACTATGTTCTTGAGTGTTTTTTTTTTTTTTTACAGAAAAGCCGTTCTGCTGGACATTCATTGAAGCCCTCATTGTTTTTTAATGGTTATTTATGAGCGTTTAGGGGTTACAATAATGTAAGTCTAGGTTGCTTTATATAAAAGGTATGTCCAGAAATATTGATGTCACTGTCTAAGCAGAGGGATCTGGCTTCTTTAGACGCTGTCTTCTTAAAACTGAATAAATATTTAAAAAGAGCCGAATGAGCCAGTCTTTTGAACGGCTCTTTTCAAAGAACGGATCACAAAGATGTGGATCCCATCAAAGAGCCATAAATCCCATCTCTAATCTGCGCTCCGATATCGCACGGGTCATCCAGGTACGCTGGCATTGTCTCTAGAGGAAATGTCGGTGGAGAGGTGGTGTTTAAAAAGGGTGTGGTTAATCGGAAACCTCGGGTTAACCAAGAACATAACCTGAGACGAGCAGGTTTGAGATGCAGCGCAAGTTGCCATGGCAGCATACCTCGGTTTGAACATAGCCAACTTTTGTAGTATGGGTTAATCGGGAAGTTACGCTGCACGTGATCAAGTTACTCTCGAAGTTACCCTGGTAAGCCAGAAAACCCGCTTCGTAGTACAGGGCCCTGATGTTCCTCCCACGGTGATCTTTACACACCATCATCACCAACTGATGAAAGGAAACAAACCACTTTCATTACCAACCAAATTTGGAAAAACCTTCCTCACGCCATCAAACTGTCACAGTTTTTTTTTCCTTTCTCAAAAAAGTTAAATTTTATCTTTGAGAAGAACAAATTAAAAACTAAGTCTTAATTTTTTAAAATGAACTTTGCATAAATTAAAAAATTCTGGTTTTTGTTAAAAATCATATCGTCTGGGGCGGCACGGTGGTGTAGTGGTTAGCGCTGTTGACTCACAGCAAGAAGGTCCGGGTTCGAGCCCCGTGGCCGGCGAGGGCCTTTCTGTGTGGAGTTTGCATGTTCTCCCCGTGTCCGCGTGGGTTTCCTCCGGGTGCTCCGGTTTCCCCCACAGTCCAAAGACATGCAGGTTAGGTTAACTGGTGACTCTAAATTGAGCGTAGGTGTGAATGTGAGTGTGAATGGTTGTCTGTGTCTATGTGTCAGCCCTGTGATGACCTGGCGACTTGTCCAGGGTGAACCCCGCCTTTCACCCGTAGTCAGCTGGGATAGGATCCAGCTCGCCTGTGACCCTGTAGAACAGGATAAAGCGGCTACAGATAATGAGATGAGATGTAAAGAACTTATAGAGTGAAGAGCCAAAAGAAGAACCACACACAGACGCTGCATTTTCAAAGCTCCCACTCCTCTTACTGACGTGTAGAAACATTGAGATGGTTGTGGAGAATAATAAGTTTGGCTGTGATCCAGCAGAAGGAGACGTTTTGATGTTTGTGAGGGAACAGAAAGGAGACGGCGTGGTGTTTGGAGAAGAAGGTGAAGCTCACTCCAGAACACTGGAACACAGAGATCTCACTGTAGTACAGATCATCGTCATCCACAGAGCTGCTGCTGCTCACATGCACCCGGAGCAGAACCTCCTGAAGAACCCTCAGCTTCCCCCAACTTCCTGTTCCCTGAATCCTGGCTGTTAATCAGCAGCAACACCTGATCTCCACACTCGGGTTCCTTCACTCCAAACACCGCCGTGCTCTCTGATCCACAAACATCTAAACGCCTCCTTCGGACTCGTCGGTGAGAACCTCTCACGGTTTAAAAAACCAAGAGCTGTGGAGTGTAGAAGATGAGTGAATGAGTCTCACCACGAGCGGAAGTGAGCAGATGAGGAAGGTGATGGTCATGAAGGCGAGCAGGACCAGGTGCTCGAGCTCCTCCGCCAGTGAGGGTGTCCGTGTGGCGGCTCTGAACCTGCGCGCGGAGCCCCGGTGCAGCTCGCGCCTCTGGTACATGCGCACGAGGTGGTAGATGACGCAGCCGTTGCACAGCACGGTGCACGCGATCATGACGAGCAGGCAGGACGCGTACAGGTTCTTGTAGACGAGGTGCGCGCGCTCCCCGGACAGCAGGTCCACGAAGCACCAGGTCCCGGGACAGTACTGCACGTACGCGCCGTAACCCCGGAAGGGCGCGAGGCAGAAGAGCGCGCCGGACCCGTAGGCCAGCGCGAGCGCCAGGAACCCGCAGCGCGCGCTCAGCCGTCGCGCGTAGAAGTAGGGCGCGGCGATGGAGAGGCAGCGCTCGAGCGCCATGCACATCAACAGCGCGAGCGTCACGAGGCTGAAGAAGGTCATGGCGAAGCCGAAGTGCTGGCACGCGACCTCGCTTCCGCCCAGCGCGCTCACAGACTCGTTGCGCGCGTACGCCGCGATCACCAGCGGGCTGACCGAGCACGTGCCCAGCAGGTCGGTGACGATGAGCGCGGTGAGCAGCACCTGGAACAGGTTACAGGAAGAAGAACCTCGCGCGCGCTGCTTCCTCCTCCTGCGCCGGAACTCCAGCAGCACGAGCGCAGCCGCGTTCCCGAGAACCCCCGCGGAGAACATGAGCGCGGAGGTGGCGGGAGAACCGTCCCGAAGCCAGCGGTCTCCTCGGCAATGCTGCGTGGAGTTCATCCCGCGCGCGCTCTGAGTGCGTATCCGCTCCGAGCTGCCCATGTCTGCTCGGGCTTTATTACACCCTGCCGTGCCCACATGAAGAGGAGGAGCCCGTTCAAGCCACGCCCCCTCCACAACACACCCCGTTGAAGGCAGACAGCTGGTTTCAGAAACAGAAGTTTAAAAGTAATGAATGAATGGAAAAGTAAAGCAGCACACAGATGACAGAGAAGATTAAATAATAAACCTTCTGAGGAGGAACTCAGTGATGGAGTGTAAATATGCCAGATGGAGGAGTGTGAGAAGCTCAGGGATAAAAAAAAAAAAAAAGGGGGGGCAGCACGGTGGTGTAGTGGTTAGCGCTGTCGCCTCACAGCAAGAAGGTCCGGGTTCGAGCCCCGGGGCCGGCGAGGGCCTTTCTGTGTGGAGTTTGCATGTTCTCCCCGTGTCCGTGTGGGTTTCCTCCGGGTGCTCCGGTTTCCCCCACAGTCCAAAGACGTGCAGTTAGGTTAACGTGGGGCGGCCTTGGGCTGAGGTGCCCTTGAGCGAGGTACCGAACCCCTGACTGCTCCCCGGGCGCTCTGGTGTGGCTGCCCACTGCTCTGAGTGTGTGTGTGTGTGTGTGTGTGTGTGTTCACACAATGCAGAGGATGAATCTCACTGTGCTTGAAGTGTACATGTGACGAATAAAGGTTTCTCCTTCTTCTAAAGTCAGATGTTCCTTAAACAGAATTTAGTTTATCATCATCTCTAATATTCTGTCCTGAGCGTCATCTCACTGAGATTCATCAAACCCTCGAACAAAGCAATTCAGCATTTCACCTGTGCAACAGTAAACTGATGAAAGGGATTAGTGAGAGGAATAATCCCCACCTTCTGACCAATCAGAGCACAGACCAAAGGGATCCTCCAGCAGATTTACTCTCTAACCATGGGTGTCGCCACCATTGAATGTGAAGGGGGCGTGTCCCCTTCACATTTCATAATTCTTTGTTTGGACCCCCCCACATTTAACATAAAATATGAGTTCACCCAGCGCCGTTTCTATTGCTTCGTGAAAGAATCCATTCCACTTAATCGATAAGAGAAAACACAGAGCACTGAAAATCCACTCCGGGGTTTCCGGGCGTTCCCGACAACAGCTCACCACGCACGAGGGAAGTGAATCTCAGCGCGAGCACAGAAATGTTGGTGCAGCTGCTGGAAAGTGGAGGAGGTGACGTCAGCCCCATTGCAACCTCACAATGGCTAGCTTTTGCTAAAACCTTATTCTTTTGTTATCTGCCCTCAAAATTAACCCTCGGCCTCGTTAAATTAATGTTCAACTAAACAATGAAATAAGCTTCGCCTAATGGGGTATTTTTGGTTGATGATGAATTGTTTGCAGTACTTGGGTAGATAAGAAGTGTACAAGAACCCATGGCAGGCTCTCTGCAGATCCCTCCTTCAGATGCGACCGTTGTCTTGGCTTGGCTCGCCCTATTGTCGGCAAGCAATTTGACCAGGTGGCTCTTGGTCCACATGAGCTGGAGACAATTGACTCGTTTTGTTACCTGGGAGATCATCTTTGTGCTGGTGGTGGATGCGAGATTGCATCAATAACTAGAACAAGGTCAGCATGGAAGAAATTTAAAGAGTTGCTACCCCTCCTTTCGTCCAGGGCGCTTTCGTGTGGCACCCGCGGTCAGGTGTACAGTACGTACGTGAGAAGTGCTATGCTGTATGCAAGTGAATGCTGGCCAATTAAGAAAGAAGACATGAAACGCCTTGAGCGTAACGAAAGATCAATGCTCAGATGGATGTGCCACGTTAACCCGTCGGCCAACATCAGCACAGAAGCCCTTCGCCGGAGTTTAGGTCTTACTGACCTTGATACTGTACTTAGATTAAGGCGTTTGAGATGGTTTGGCCATGTCAAACGCAGTCCACATGCCATCAACACCATCCGGTGCCATCAGGTTGTGGGCACGAGAAAGAGGGGTCGGCCCAGGAAGACATGGGAGGAGTTAGTGGCTAGCGATTTGTGAGCCTGGGGTTTGCAGGCGGAAGACGCACTTGATAGAAAACGTTGGAAGCGTGCGCTTCATAATTTCCATGCACCGTCTGACACACTATAGGTGTCCCACAGACGTTAACGGGATAAGTAAGTATAAATTTGCTCCTCCCCAGACACAATGGACATAAGGACATTAATTAAAAGTTTTCTGGGGGAGGACCCCCAGACCCCCCACCAGTGTGCCCCCCCCACATTAAAAATGCTTCTGATGCCCCTGTCTCTAACTAATGTCCAGTAAAAGTATTCATAGAGTTCAACAGTCATTAATTCATTTTCGGAAACAAAATAGTGTTCGAGAAAAATTTATTTTTATTAAAATACCAGACGGGACTCCTGAGGAAGTGACATATGCGATGATGTGGCGTAGTGGAAACTTGGAGCGACTCAGCTCTTTATGTCATCTGCTTACATCGTGGTTTTCTTGGAGCAGAGGATGCAATCGTCTACCTGCTCAACAAAGTCTACGGCCACCTGGACAAGCCAGCCAGCACTGTGAGGATCATGGTTTTTTTATTTCTCCAGTGCTTTTGACACCATCCGGCCAGCTCTGCTGAGTGAGAAGTTGACAGCGATGCAGGTGGATGCCCCACCGGTGTCCTGGATTGTGGATTATTTGACTGGCAGACCACAGTATGTGCGCTTGCAGTGCTGTGTGTCGGACAGAGTGATCAGCAACACCGGGGCTCCGCAAGGGACTGTCCTTTCTCCTTTCCTTTTCACTCTCTACACCACTGATTTCAACTACTGCACAGAGACCTGCCAGCTCCAGAAATTTTCTGATGACTCTGCAGTGGTTGGACGTATTACTGGTGGTGATGAGAGCGAGTACAGGACAGTGGTGGACAACTTTGTCACGTGGAGCAGGAAGAACCACCTACAGCTCAACGTGACGAAGACAAAAGAACTGGTGGTCGAGCTGAAGAGAATCAGGGCTCCGGTGAACCCTGTTAACATCCAAGGGGTCAGTGTGGACGTGGTGGAGGAATATAAGAACCTGGGGGGTGTACTTGGATAATAAACCGGACTGGTCCAAAAACGTGGACGCTGTATACAAAAAGGGCCAGAGCCGTCTCTATTTTCTGAGACAGCTGAGGTCCTTCAACATCTGCTGAACGATGCTGCGGATGTTCTATGAGTCTGTGGTGGCCAGTGCCATCCTGTACGCTGTCGTCTGCTGGGGCAGCGGCTTGAGGGTGAAGGACACTAACAGACTCAATAAGATCATCAGGAAGGCCGGCCATGTTGTAGGTGAGGAACTGGACTCTCTGACGGTGGTGTTGGAGAAGAGGACACTGTCCTAAATAAAGACAATCTTAGACTGTCCTTCCCACCCTCTCCATGAGGAGCTGATCAGCCACAGGAGCATGTTCAGTAAACGGCTGATTCTTCCACGCTGCATAACTGAGAGACCCAGGAAATCATTCCTACCTGCTGCAGTCAGGCTGTACAACGCCACTGTATAACTGTGCTACACTGCCTTACTATGTATACTGTATCCTTAACTCAGGTGTAATATATGTATATAGGAATCATTGTATATAAAATCACTTCATTTTGGTTTTACTAAAGTTATTGAACTTATTTAAATTTATTTATTTATTTAAGACTATTTTATCTTCTATTTTTCGACATGTTTACTTCTTCTTTGATTCAGGAGCTTGGTTGCAAATTTGAATTTCCCTCCAGGGATTAATAAAGTAATTCTGATTCTGAATACGCCAAGTGCTTTCCAAAGAGGGCAGCTACAGCCCGCTATGACCCACGCCTCGGCCCGGTCTGTTGGTTGAGTGTGGTTGTAGTCCATGCAGCCGGCTAGCGGTAAAGTAAACAAACACCCCATGACCAAGTGGTGCACATATATTTCTGCACGCGCATCAGTCTGGATCCATCCCTGGTATATTATCAGTGTCTGACCTGGTGAATTGTAATTGGCATTCAGATGCACTGTAGGTTCTTCAGTGTATATTGGAAGGAAATACGGGTAACAAAGAAAACACTGACGTTAAAGAACAATCACCGATGGTTCTTTAACGGGGCGTTCGATTGAGCTTCAGGTCGACTATACTCCAGATAAGAGAATTACTCAGAACATTTTGCGTGAAACTCACTCATTTGAAATTTCCGAAGTTTTATTTCATGGTAGTTTCATTTTCATTTATGCGCTCGGAACGTGAACTGACCGGAAAGAGAGATATTGCTGTGCAGACAGATGAACCAGTCAGTGTTGAAATCCAGGCAGAGACAGTTGTCGTCGAAGACAAGATTATCCAGTGTTCTTTGTTGGGAGATGAAAGCGTTTCATTAGATGATTCGTTCGAACTCTACTAGCAAAACCACGATGTAAGCAGAGGATATAAAGAGCCGAGTCGCTCCAAGCTTCCACTATGCCATGTCATCACATATGTCACTTCCTCAGGAGGCCCATCTGGTATTTTAATAAAAATTAATTTTTCTCGAACGCTATTTGGTGTCTGAAAATGAATTAATGACTCTTGAACTCTACGAATACTTGTACTGAACACAAGTTTAAGAGTAAATCCGCTGGAGGATCCCTTTAATGTTTAAAACATTTCTGAATGAAGCATCATGTACAGCACTGTGAGAGTTTACTGCATTTCACATGAGGATTTAATTATATATTTATTTATGGGCGTTTCCCCTCTGAGAACGCCAAACGGGGGTGGGGTTTATCCTAACCACACGTTCTGATTGGTCAGTGTTATTGTAGAATTTAGTGACGTCTGGTGGGTTTTCCCAGTTTTACACACACACACAGAAATGTAAATGAATTGAATCAGTGAGTAAAAGATTCAGATCGCGTGAGAATACCGAAGAGTCAAATCTCACAAAAGAGTCACTTAGAAAAAGAATCGGAGTCAGAATCGAGTCAGTGCTTCATGTTTTAATTTCATGTTGTATGTAAATAAATCCATTCGATGAGTTTTTCTGGTTATTGAACTGAATGGTGGAGAAAGGTGTTTACACCGCTGTGTCCAGCAGGGGGCGACAACAACCCACTCTTTATACACTCTGACGTCATCATCCTCTTCCTGTATGCTGCAGGTGTACACACATCAGTCCCAAATTACCTGTAAAATTCAGATTTTCACCAACAGCTTGGATGTTCTGTTGTGTGTTTTATATTTAGTCGCTGCCTAAAATCAGAGCTCCTGATGAGTTTATGAGCAAAATATTTACACAGAATCCCCCTGAATGGAATAATAATATTACAGCGGCATGACTGAACCATCAAATTGTGTCGTGTCGTGTTTTTCACCTCAATAAATCACTGCATTGTCTTGTGACAGTGAGACCAATAATGAGATTCACATCGCAGTTATGATACGTATTTATTCCTTTCTTTGACGCCGCATGCCATGCGCCAGAAACAACACCAGCACATTTATTATGGTGAGACTCTGCTGGGTGCCTGGGGGACAGCAGTGAACCAGCGCTTCCACTTTACATCACTACTGTAGAGTTACCATCCAATATCACACTCCATACGCCACACAGCTGTCTGGTTTCATCTCTCACATCCACACAGCACCATTAGGACTAATCCCCATGCATCTGTTCCTGATTAGAGCTCAATCACAGCGCAGACATTTATATAAGAACTCTGAGTAACACACAGACTTTGTGAAAGCCTTGTATTTTGTGTCGCTGTTCTGGTTTTGACCCTGTTTGTGTGTTTGGACTGTGAGTATTGTATCCCTCTGATATCCTGTCTGTGCCTCACTCCACCACTGACTAGTTTTGTCTCTGTTTTGGATCTGTTTGCTTGCATGTTTTCAATAAAACTCTTCATGTGATTACATCCGTCTATCGCCCTTAAGCCAGGATCTCACTGGGCTGTGACAGCTTGCAACAAATTGCGAAATCATTCGCAAGAGAGTTTCAAAAGCGTCTTGAAACATTCGTGGGGCTTCTCAATTTCCTCGCATGAGTCGCAAAGTGTTGCTCCTTTGTCGCTGAAATTTTGAACATGTTCAAAAAATTCGTGCCACAAAATTTCTCTCAAAGTAGCCGCAAATGCGTTGCTGGTGTCGCAAAGCCGTCGCAAACCCTTCTCAAGTCAGTTTCCATGAGGCTTCCTCTACTTTCCTGCCTGCCGAGGGAAAGCCAGGCTGCAACAGCCCGCGACTAGTTGG